>NC_059204.1:46094557-46262057 GCF_020615455.1 Coregonus clupeaformis | reverse complement strand
GCCATCTAAATATAAGCATATTCGTCTCCGTTTCAGCACCAATTGGTCGATTTATATTCTGATCTTGTAGATGATTTAGGTTGAGGAAAGTATTTATGAATAATAAAAAACAGGTTTGGAGAGCCTGAAAACGGTGGTATGATTCATTCTTCAACCCATTGTAATGTTGGAAGGTTAGTGTACATATAATTATAATAGGGAGAACGGTGTACAATAGTAGGCTATACCCTCGTCTATTGCCTGCACTACCCATGGAACTGTGTGATGACACGGCCAAGTATTGCGCCATGCATCGGGTTGAAACTGTTCCGGCTTGTTCTGCGCTTCCATGATGATTTAATTAGCCTACATGTCTTTTATGTATACAGTGAGGGAAAAAAGTATTTGATGCCCTGCTGATTTTGTACGTTTTCCCACTGACAAAGACATGATCAGACTATAATTTTAATGGTAGGTTTATTTGAACAGTGAGAGACAGAATAACAACAAAAGATTCCAGAAAAACGCATGTCAAAAATGTTATAAATTGATTTGCATTTTAAAGAGGGAAATAAGTATTTGACCCCTCTGCAAAACATGACTTAGTACTTGGTGGCAAAACCCTTGTTGGCAATCACAGAGGTCAGACGTTTCTTGTAGTTGGCCACCAGGTTTGCACACATCTCAGGAGGGATTTTGTTCCACTCCTCTTTGCAGATCTTCTCCAAGTCATTAAGGTTTCGAGGCTGACGTTTGGCAACTCGAACCTTCAGCTCCCTCCACAGATTTTCTATGGGATTAGGTCTGGAGACTGGCTAGGCCACTCCAGGACCTTAATGTGCTTCTTCTTGAGCCACTCCTTTGTTGCCTTGGCCGTGTGTTTTCGGTCATTGTCATGCTGGAATACCTATCCACGATCCATTTTCAATGCCCTGGCTGAGGGAAGGAGGTTCTCACCCAAGATTTGATGGTACATGGCCCCGTCCATCGTCCCTTTGATGCAGTGAAGTTGTCCTGTCCCCTTAGCAGAAAAACACCCCCAAAGCATAATGTTTCCACCTCCATGTTTGACGGTGGGGATGGTGTTCTTGGGGTCATAGGCAGCATTCCTCCTCCTCCAAACACGGCGAGTTGAGTTGATGCCAAAGAGCTCCATTTTGGTCTCATCTGACCACAACACTTTCACCCAGTTCTCCTCTGAATCATTCAGATGTTCATTGACAAACTTCAGACGGCCCTGTATATGTGCTTTCTTGAGCAGGGGGACCTTGCGGGCGCTGCAGGATTTCAGTCCTTCACGGCATAGTGTGTTACCAATTGTTTTCTTGGTGACTATGGTCCCAGCTGCCTTGAGATCATTAACAAGATTCTCCTGTGTAGTTCTGGGCTGATTCCTCACAGTTCTCACGATCATTGCAACTCCACGAGGTGAGATCTTGCATGGAGCCCCAGACCGAGGGAGATTGACAGTTCTTTTATGTTTCTTCCATTTGCGAATAATCGCACCAACTGTTGTCACCTTTTCACCAAGCTGCTTGGCGATGGTCTTGTAGCCCATTCCAGCCTTGTGTAGGTCTACAATCTTGTCCCTGACATCCTTGGAGAGCTCTTTGGTATTGGCCATGGTGGAGAGTTTGGAATCTGATTGATTGATTGCTTCTGTGGACAGGTGTCTTTTATACAGGTAACAAGCTGAGATTAGGAGCACTCCCTGATCATTTCTTTGTCAGTAGGCAAACGTAAAAAATCAGCAGGGGATCAAATACTTTTTTCCCTCACTGTATATATATATATATATATATATATATATATATATATATATATATATATATATATATATATATTATCAACTGTTACAAATGATCCTCAGCAGCAACAACACGAACATGACAGAATTTACAGAGGAAGCAAATGAAGGTAAACGAAACAATGGAATTAAATGGAATGATAATGTAGGTTATACCAACTGAAGGGAACTAACTAACAGTAAATTGGCAGTTTAATATGTGTTGTTATTAGGCCTACTGACGGTTGATACTGATAGTGGCTAATATTTAACATGATAGAAATAAGAAACAGAGAAAGTCAGGGTAGCCTATAATTAAGAAATTTGAGAGTGCCCATTACTGCAAGTTAAAAGGTCTTACAATTGTAATTCTGCATAATGGCACAGCATTTCATTAAATTTACTGTGGGAAAGTTAATATGTTGATATGCTTCAGTTTGCTGCCATATGACTGTTTCACATTTGACTCCAGCGATTATAAGGTAAAAAAGATCTAAAACAAGTATAATTTATATTTACAATTCCCTTATCCAAATGGATTACTAATTTACCTAGCTCTTATCAATAGCTCTTATCAATTTGTAAATTAAAATGCATGGAGAATGGTGTTATTTCAATGGGGAAAAAATGATTGCAAATGTTCCTCTTTGCCCCATGGCAAAATGTGTAAAATTGCAGGAAGTTAGCTGCTTTTTTTTGGCCGACACACATTTTTGCTGGTACTGGATCACTGGTATTACATAACAGGGATACATGTTGCTGACGTTGTGAAATTGTGTACGCCATGTCAGCCAAGCTAAACAAATCCCAAAGAACAGAATGATCCTGTCACGCCCTGGCTCTGGGGACTCTTGTATGTTGAGCCAGGGTGTTAGTTTCTTTGTGTAGTGTCTATGTTTCGTTTTCTATGTTCTGTTCTAGGTTATGTGTTTCTATGTTGGCCGGGGTGGTTCTCAATCAGAGGCAACGAGAATCAGCTGTTGCTTGTTGTCTCTGATTGGGAACCGTACTTAGGCAGCCTGTTGTGCACTTGTGTTTTGTGGGATCGTGTTCCGTGTTGGTTTGGGTTCATGACCGAGGACTTCACGTTTCGTTTTGTTGTTTTGTTGTTTTGTATTTTGTATCGTGTTGCTAGTACACTATTTAAGAGATGTACGCATATCACGCTGCGCCTTGGTCCAATCATTATGACGATCGTGACAGATCCAAAGCCAGTGTTAACATAACTTACATTTTACATTTACATTTTAGTCATTTAGCAGACGCTCTTCTCCAGAGCGACTTACAGTTAGTGAGTGCATACATTATTTTTTTCATACTGGCCCCCCGTGGGAATCGAACCCACAACCCTGGCGTTGCAAATGCCATGCTCTTCAATGTGAACTGCACTTTCAAACTATGCAAAGATAAATTATTCAGTGTTGCCAGATCAGTGAAAGAAACCATTCTATTAGTCAAATTAACAGAAGTTATTTATTTAGTTAGGATTAAGTTATTATAAGTTAGTTATTTCATTTTTGGTCATGTGTTCATCAACACCAGGTGGAGGAAGCTCAAGCTGTAGAATGGATGTATGCATGGCTTTGACAAAAAATAATCAAGAGGTGAAATTGTAGAAAATGTATTGTAAAAAAGGAGAAGAAAAAGTGAGATTAAAGGGATTTCATGCTTGATAAGATCTGCAGAGTTGGCCTGCAGGAAGTGACCTCATACAGCTAAAGTTTCCTATTTGTTTGCATTGAAACTCAAGCCAGTGGAGCAGGTCAATCTGATACACACCTGGAACTTCCTGAGCAGATGCCCTTACATATTATACAGACATACATAGAGGAGCAGACCAAAGTGTTGTTTCCCACCACTATGTCAACAGATAAGGGCAAGGGCTAACCTGACCTTCACATTGGTCATTCCAAAATGAAAATGAATTGATGACGCTGAAGGTCATGTGCCTGAAATAACCTACAATACAAATTCAACCAGATATCAACAGCAGGAAGACTCATTCCTCTATATGTATTAGTATACTAAGCCCTCAGCATGGTACTGTATCTAACCGACTAGCATTATGGAAAACATGATCAGGTAGCCATCTGAAAGGACATTATCCTGAACCCAAATTGTTTGACTTGGAAAAGACCAGTAAGATTTTGGACTGTTTGAAACATACTGTATTTTGCCCCGGGGATGGCCAAAAAAAGCAAGCTAGGCTATCTGCTGCAAGAGTTATGCAATAGTGGGCCCCAAAGCATCAAAAACAAAAGGTATACTTAATTTACAGACTATAAGAGAATAGATTCAGAGAACAATAACAGCCATTGCTTGAACTGTGACTGCTGGATGACCTGTATAATGGTACAGTTCCTACTTGTATTGGGAAAGCCACAATTAACTTCCTTGCTCCTTTTCATCCTGACCCTAAAAAGCTCTGTACACGAAAAAAAGATTTGTCTGCATACTTTTCAATTTCCCTCAGATTTTGTAAACCTGCGTAGTCGCACATCTTGGTCCAATCATCCAACACTCTACCAATGTCATAATTAATTTTGTCCCTCCAGTCTTTTCACATTTTCAGGCGTCAGGAGAGTGCAGAGAATGAACTATATTCATATATTATGAATAAATCCAGCCACACATAAACTTTCTAAATGTCACAGCCAACAGACCTTTAAAAAAGAGATCAGATGTTTACAAGAAGCTAGACATGGAATTCAGTACCCGTGATGGAGTGTCTCACGGTTGAATATACATCTGAAAGAGAATGGGAAAATAATGTCTAAACGACAAGAATATAGGAAAGATCAGTGCCTAGAACAAAAACAAGGATTTATCTGGGTTGGCACTCTTCATTCGTCTGAGAAACTGGGGAAATGAAACAGTTTCCATTATTGTGGATGGAGCTGAAGTAGTTGATGTGGGTGGGGGTGGTTGGTAGCAGGGTTGCGAGACATTCCCTTAAAGTTATGAAAACCATATGGCACAAGGGAAAACCACCGTCCAGCACAGCAGCCCCCCTGCTCCACACACTCAGTCATTCCCCGCCCCCTCTTCCAAAAACATACAATCCTTTTTCCTTTACGTACCCTCCTTCTTTCCTCCCTCCCCTCTCTTTTCATTCTCCTCCAGATCAGTTAGAATGCTGCTACCAAGGCAGAGGTAGAAAAGCAGGGAACTCAGGAGAAGACCTCTGACTAAATGTAAGAAAAGTGTTTTGTTTGGGGAAAAGTGGTGGAATATTCAAACAAAGCTGAAATAAACTTTTTTTTTTTTTTACTTGGAGAGAGGTGTAGGTTGGTGGAAAAAAAAGATGATGGTACAGATGGGGGAGATGATCTGTGCCTTGCGCTCCTTTGCGCTTTTGGCGGTGCTGTGTGCCTGCTGGCCTCCCTGGACTCTGGGACAAGAGCTGCAGGAGCAAGATTCTCTCTGTACTGCAGATGGCTGCTACGCCATCTATTTCCAACGCAAGACCTTTCGGGAATCTGCAAGGTTCTGCAAGGACAAAGGTGGTTCCCTGGCAACCCTAAAGAGTTCTGAGGAGGCGGCTGTGGTCCATGAGCTACTGTCGTCTGTGGAGCAGCGCGGCCCACGGGTCAGGGTCAGACTGTGGATTGGGCTCCATCGCCAGCCCAGGCAGTGCTCTACCACACGCCAACTCAGGGGATTCCAATGGATCACAGGTGAACAGGACACGCAGTACACCAACTGGCTGAGAGCGGACTCACCAAGTACCTGTGCCGCGCCCCGCTGTGTCGTCATGAGTGTCAACACTGCTGCTGACACCCGGGAGCACCACGACAACTTCAAGTGGCTGGATGGCTCCTGCTCTTTGGCTGTGGATGGATTAATGTGTCACTACACCTACAGGGGGATGTGCCCATCTCTGAAGAGTGAGGGAGGGGGACCTGCACTATATACCACCCCTTTCAGCCTGCTCAGCACCATCCTCACTCACATCCCCTTTGGCTCAGTGGCCACCCTTCCCTGCCCAGATAATGAGGACAGCGTAGGAGACCAGTCTGTTCTTTGCATGCTGAGGGAGGATGGGAGTGTGGGCTGGTCAAAGGATGCCCCCCTCTGCTCTGAGGGCCCCCAGGACTGGTGTGAAGAGGAAAATGGTGGCTGTGAGCATTTCTGTCAGAATGCTGACACACACTATTACTGCGAGTGCTCTGAAGGCTTCACACTGACAGAGGACGGCCTGACCTGCCAGCCGAACCATTCCTGTGGCACCGCCAACTGTGAGTTTGAGTGTGAGGAGACCGCTAAGGGATTCCGCTGCAAATGTCCAAATGGATACCTGCTGGCACCTGATGGTCACAACTGCCTGGATGTTGATGAGTGTCTCCAGGCACCCTGCCTTCATATATGTGTCAATGCTCCTGGGACATTTGAGTGCCGCTGTAATGAGGGCTATGAGCCTGATGAAGATGGCGAGTGTGTGGATGTTGATGAATGCAAAGATTCCAGTAGCTGTGAACACAGATGTGAGAACACACCTGGTTCCTTTGCCTGCCACTGCCGCCAAGGCTACACTGAGCTGCCTGATGATCCAGGCTTATGCCAGGACATAGATGAGTGCCAAACCTCCACAAGCTGCCACCAGAAGTGTCTCAACTATATGGGTGGGTTTGAGTGCTATTGTGAGGCAGGGTACGAGCTGCAGTCAGACCAGTACTCCTGTATGGCCATTCCAGAAGGTGATGATGAGTATTCATCCACAGCCACCTCATCCTACCAAACCTCCTCCTGGGTCCCCAAATTCCAAGACTGGGTTACAGACACCACACCTTTGGAGTGGCTGACAGAGCAGACAATCCTTGAGAGGCTTCCGACTGACCTGGGCTGGTTTACAGAGGCCCCACAGGAGGAGACAACCACTACACTGGTTCCTCCCAGGCCGTCGGATGACCATAACTCACACTGGGATGTCCTCACACGGAGAAAGCCCGCTCAGAGCACTGTCACACCCTCACCCAGCTCCTCCTCCCAGGAAGATGATGACGCTCAAAGCCAAGCAGGTGATCCCTTAGTGGTGTCCAGGGTTCGTGACAGCCAACGCCCAACAGTCCAGAATGACAGGGGGGCTGGGAGAGTGGTAGAAACCCCAGACATTGACTCCGATGTTAAGGCCACCACCACCACACTCAGAGTCCCACCTCCAGCCCAAACAACAGCGTTTGCCTCAGGGGCTGAGCGGCCTGAGAGTAAAGGCAAAAGGAAGCATGACAAGAGCTGGCTTCTAGTAGCACTCCTGGTGCCCCTGTGTGTTTTCATTGTGGTGATGCTGGCTCTGGGTATTGTGTACTGCACTAGCTGTGCTGTAGAACAAAACAAGAGCATCACTGACTGTTACCGCTGGATCATCACCTCCAAGTCAGATGGAAAAAACAAGGCGAAATCTCGTGCTTGACCAATAGAGGGGATACTGACTTTTTAGTGAACAGTTCTGAAAGAGGAGGATGAATAAGGGACAGGGGTAAAGGACACTGACAGGATCCAGACCGCCCATCTGATAGCCTCTGCCGTTATCACTGTGAAACTGGACCCCTGCATACTCCTGTGGAACATTCTAGTGTCTCTGAAGTCCATGTAGGAATAATGCTTATTTTGGTACTACAAAAAATCATAACCACTTTTAAATGAAGTGGTGTTTTTTTAGATGTTGTAAAGATCTGATAAATGGTCATGAGGACAGGGGATATGACGTTGCCGAGAGGAAGTGGTTCCTATTTCACTGCTGGTGCTTTTTTGACCACCATCAGAAAATGTCTTAAACAATTGTTAATTCAACAGGTGCTAAAGTTAACAACATTATGTAGTGTAGATCTCGTTATTGAGGTTGCTCATAATAAACAGAATAAACTTCAGAGTACTAATTTAAGAAACCCAGATGAGAAACAATCCCATAACATTAATTGTATGGAGGTGAAAATAAATGTGTTGCAGTTTGTAATGTGTACCCACGTGTGTTAGTTAGGCCTAATTGAATGATGTCCTTCTAGATACTTTGCACTGAATATGCATTGGAATTTAATAAAATCAATCAACCATTGCTGTTTTGTTTGATTGATATACCACATACCGGGAAAATGATTATGAATATTGTGCACCAAGAGGAATTCATATTTTTGTTTTATCTGCCTCTTTTGCCTTTTATTAGGAAACAGCGCCCCCAAGCAGATTTACAACTATATCACTTTCACTAACCAAACATGTGGGGTTCTCTTCTCATTAAGTCTCTAACTATTAGGTCAAAACAATGATCAGTACTTTTACTCAGCTTATAATAAGTAATAGTACTATAATAGCTTATCATATCCATATACTTATTTTTCCTAATTTTGGTAACACTTCCTATGAATACCCTCTTTATAATGCATTAGTATATTTTATAATTCAGTATGATATGCATGCATTAGAGAGAAGGGCTATTCCACGTTAAGAGTATGACGCGAAGACTCTGATTCTTCACTTTCAAAGTATGCCAAACAAAAACCATTGATTGCTAAGTTAAACAAACCATACAAGGACTACTTTTAACAATTTCCACATACATTTTTACTAAAACACATTTACTCAAGGATGGTGGTAAAATCTCCCTCAGTTTTTTATGTGACCATGTTTTTCTAAATCTCAGTTATATATCTACTTCGAATTAAGATTCAAATATGTCTGCAGAAAGAATTGGGTGTCAGCTATGATATGACACCTTGGGTTTGAAACAATCTATTTTGGTTATTGATCTACAATAAGTGAAGTGGATTAACACCCGGTAACAGAATGATGGTAACACAATGACATCATGGGTCCCTGATCTGTACTAAACAGAAATGCATAGCCTAATTATGAATGGCATTCTCTTCATGGTGATGTATCCTGAATAGGTACACAAAGGTAGAAAATTGTATGTTTGGATATTATTCTACACATTGGCTATTATTGTAATGAGCTCCGGCCCCAAAGAAGACCAAATTTGATTAGTCAGGACTGGACCAAATCTGTACTAATCATAGACATCTACATTTCACAAGTTGGGACATCACAGTACAGCACAGTAGAGTACAGTTGAGTACAGTAGAGTATAGTTCAGTACAGTAAAGTACAGTACAGTACAATAGAGTAAAGGCAAAAGGAAGGCGTTCCTAATGTTTGAGTATACTCAGTATGTAATTAATCAATGCCTAATATTATATGTGTAGACAGAATCTACCATATAAAGTTTGATTTGACCCTGTACTGTACAATGTAATCAATACTCAGTCTAGCCTCAGAAATGGACAGCGCATTTGATTTGCCATAACTGCTTTCTTAAGTGGAATCTACGTTTTAGAGTTGAAAGACCCACTTGGAGGTCAACCTTAGGAAATATGATATTGTAAAAATGCTTGTGAGCAGGTCATGAACAACGAATAGTAGTCTGCTTGAAAATAGCCTGGAGTTTCGCCTATAGCTAGAAGCAGTGCCCCATGACTTGTCTCTCAGAGGTGTGCGTTTACCACTCCCCTCCTGTCCCCCTCTACCCAGTGTGTTACCTGGTTCAGGAGAGCAACCTCACTCTGGCTCAGGGGGTCTGCGAGAGGGCAGATGAAGCCTGCAGACAGGCAGGAAAGAAGTGTGTTGTCATGGGGGTCTTGAGGTAGACCTAAGGACCTGGGGTCCCCAGATGACATCACAGGAACAAAGGCAGCATCGATGGCCATCTGCTGGTTTATACCTGCCAGAGAGAGACAATGAAAGTAGTAAAACAATGAAATTATAGACGTTTTTTTTGGTACTTTTTACCCCTTTTTTCTCCCCAATTTCGTGAAATATACAGTACCAGTCAAAAGTTTGGACACACCTACTTATTCAAGGGTTTTTCTTTATTTTTTACTATTATTTACATTGTAGAATAATAGTGAAGACATCAAAACTATGAAATAACACATAAGGAATCATGTAGTAAGCAAAAAAGTGTTAAACAAATCAAAATATATTTTATATTTGAGATTCTTCAAATAGCCACCCTTTGCCTTGATGACAGCTTTGCACACTCTATTCAATATTTCTTACATTTACAGAAGGCAAATAATTTATGCTAAACTAAACAGTGTTGTGTTCGAGACCACCTAAAGCAAGCCGAAACCGAGTCAAGGCCGAAACCGGGAGGGGGACAAGGGGTCCGAGACCGAATCAACACAGAGACCAGAAAAATGCGAGTCCAATTCAGGACCATGATTGTCATTTTGTCAAATCGGCACCATAATAAGAGTTCAAAATGTCCAGTATTTCTGTGTTTATATTTCAGAAGAACATAGGAATTCTTTAGTCATTCAGAATGGTGAAAAAATGCATGCTGAGGCTAAATAGAGCCACTCTACAAATGATCACTAACCCAAACACAGTGGGGAAAAATGGGCCTTCTACGCCTTCAGAGAAGGGCTAAGGATTTATACAATAATAATAAGTATTATTATTATAATTATTATACTATTATTTTCAATGATGTTTTGATTTAATCTCTTCAGGTTTTTTTTTAAAGGAAAGGGTTAACACTGAAGAGAAAAAAAGATCCAATCAGGAGCTGGGGAGATAAATCTAGCTACCTATGTCAGCCATTGGCTAGGCCATCAGAAGCTAGATAGAAGGCATCTGCCCTGTATTAGGGCAACATTTTGGAGTGACAGTGGAAACAACCAATCACATTTTGACTTGTAATGGTTGGGACCATTTTTACAAAAAACTAATGGAAACTTCTGCCTTCTCAAAGGTCAACAGGTTACTGCACAATAGTGAGCAGTAGTTTTTCCCACAGTCTAGCTAGCTATTTTTTGTTGTAGGCTAGTTTGCAGCGGCTGCAGCACGTGTTATCGAAGAGGATGTTGTTGCTAATTTGTTAGCTTCTCCCTTTTCAAGAATAACTTTCGACAAGAAGTTAACCTTATACTGCAGTGGGCTGAATCAGGGTCACACAACAAAAGTATACACCTCACACACATGGTTATGGGCTTAAAAAAAGACACCTGTACCATGTCAGATATAGAGTTGAAATGTATAAAAAAAATTGTTTGCATCCCAATATGCTACTTTATTTAAACATCGCAGAAGACTGAAATATAACAAAACTGTTTGACATAGAAACACTGGATTTTCGTCAGGTTTTTGGAAATAATCTTTATTAATTATGAAATTATGAAAATTATTAATAACCTTCCACCCATGAGGACAAAGAGGGCGCTTTTGGTCATTGACGGCAGGAAAGGGTTGTTTCAAATTATCATCACCTGGCTAGTGGAACTGTGTTTTTTGTAATAATAATGTATTGTTTTTGCTCAATCTGTTTGGGTGGGCCTGTGTACACCCAGGCCACTCATGCCTACACCCCTGATTCAATCAGCTCATGATGACTGAATTGCCATCACAAATAGCCTACTAACCAAGACTAAGGGCCAAACTTTTTCAATACCTGGTTTGCATACCCATTGTTGCCTTAGTTAGCATTTACTGGTAGATATCATAAATTGAAACGTCTTTCCTACCTACACTACCGCTACCGATTATATTCTTCTGTGAGCTGCTCCATGCCAAAACCAGTTGAGAGCTGCGCGCTCTTGCTGCCTGCAGATGCTATTCGGCTAAAACTAGGCTGTGAGCGGTGCGCATGTGAATATATATTGTGTAGGCTACTTTGTGCAAGATTTCACTATAGAATTTTAGCTTTCATTTGACACCAAATGTTATGTGCTCCTATCAACTTCACGTTAGCTGATTTAACATCTGCTAAATATGTGTATGTGACCAATAACATTTGATTTGATTTAGTACTTTTTACATTGAAATGCAGCATGCCCAGTACTAGCCTAAATGACCAGGCTGTATAAAGTCTTCGCCTATGTCTTGCTTTTGTAATTCATAATAGAAATAAATGCTGTTATAATTCATAATGTAAAGCACTTTTTGCAGAGTCACAACACTTGCAAAAGTAATGGTTGAAAAAATATTTGTCGACGAGGATGGGATTCGAACCCACGCGTGCAGAGCACAATGGATTAGCAGTCCATCGCCTTAACCACTCGGCCACCTCGTCAGTTGAAATCACCGCAGAAAAAGATCCGTTTATATACAGCTAAAAAAGCTTCACTGCTTAGCAGCTCTTCGATGTCTTTGCATCAGTATATTAGCTACTGTAATGAAGCTAACATTTCACACGTTGCTTTAGATTTATACAACATGCTGAGGTGCGAAAAGTAGTCCCTCATCTCAGTCAGCTGCCAGTGTGCGGTGTGACAGACAGGCGGGAGCGAAACATTTGACGGAAATGCTAGCTAGCTTTAAATTATATTAGCTAAGGTCGTAAAGAAGTTCAGTATGTTCAAATCTTAACTTGTTTTTTTAATAGAGGTAATTTTCTCTCATGACCTCTACAAGCCAGAATGTTGTATACATTTTTATTTTAATGTACTACCGGTTGTCCGTGCGGTTGGTCCTTTTGGCTGTAAGAATGAGCGAATGTCCGCAGGAATGTATAATTACATCAACATTTCAAAGTGCTGGTAATGCGTTCAGATTTATATCACCTGAAGCATGCGCACAATATAAAAATATATGCACGAGAGGAGACGCATACATACTTGCCGAGATCAAGCTGCAAGTGTTTAAATGCTTCTGCGCATGCTTCGGGTGATATAAATTTGAACGCACTACCAGCGCTTTGAAAAGTTGATGTAATTATACTTTCCATCCTGTGTATATATTGCCTCACATTCCTACCGCCTAAAGGACCAACCACACATCAATGCAAATCAACTTCGGGTTTCCAGGTAACATTTGTTCCAGAATAAACAATAGTGTTAGCAGGATGAAGTTCAAGTTATCCATTCAGGTTACAACGTCCATGTGCCAGTGCTGACTTCAATAGCTGGTCTGGATGCATACACATGGGCATGTTGGTTTGAGAGCTGATTCGTGCCCCAGGTTGTGAAGTATCATCCAGGAGGAGGTGATCTCTGACCCCTAAAGGAAGAGGATGTCTTCTCCATCCATGGGGATGTATGGAGCCAATGAATCCAGGTCCAGATCACATAATTCCTGCAGGGAGGGAATATGCAATTAAAAAAGTAATTGAAAAAGTCCCTAACGTCACAGTTGATGCTATCCATTTTAGCCCAGGTTTTACCATGAGCAAAGAGATAGGTCTACTTACCGAGTGGGGTTTCATGTTCATTTGATCCTCTAGGTCAAACTCTGCATAGCCCTCATAGGTTTGGATCTCATCGTAGTGTTCTAGATCAGATTGGGACGAACATAACAATTCAATGTCACAAGTCCCTTAACACCTCTTCTGTTGGATGCAAATCTTTTTCTCTTTATGGCTAATTGTCAGCTGAAAGGACGGACCTGGAGCTGGTATTGTTGGGTTGCGTAGTTAATAAGGGCCTCTGCCCATTCTGCAGGGTGTGCCCCACCTCAATTTCAGGGTTTCAGAGCCTCAGTAGCGGTCCTGTTTGCTGCAGCCAGAACGCCATCTAGCGCCACATCACTGTGGTGAGATAGGGCAGAGGGACAGGTACAGAAAGAAAATAGCTTTACACCAGATACGATCCATACAATTAGGCAGCACAGGGCACAAGGGATTTTACTTGTAATCAGCAGAACAGATACAGTATCTAGTCTAACTAACCTCCTATCCACACAGTCTTGGTAAGAGTTGCCATTGATTAGATGCTTTCATTGGACCCCCACCCCAGAATCACTTCTCACCTGAGAATGTAGTTGATGCAGACAACACTGGGGCTTCCCAGTCTGGTTGTTGGACAACACTGATGCATCCGTCTCTGCCCACACATAACCACCACCACCTTTCAGCAGCAGACGGTACTTGCCCATTGTAGCCTGGCTCTTAGAGAGCACTTTCCCGGACACATGATCACATATCAATTTAACATGGTCAGAATATACTAGTGATATTAACAATCAATGTTTGTGTTAACGTAAAACATTTGAACCCAGATTAACCCATGATTTGAGGTGACTCACAGCTCTGGTTAGCTACACTTTGAAATGGTGGTGATATGTGAATGCTTCCATACAGCCATTACACAGTAGGTAGTGTAAAGCATTGCACAGAGAATTCTCGACAACCTTTACTTGGCGATACTTCCTCAATTCCCGACTTGGAAGACAACACGTCTTCTAAACTTCCATGTCTAGTTGCAGGGGGTTCGTTTGAATTTAGAAAATGCTCCGTTATTACATTAAATCAATGTTTTGCTTCATTAAGTAATCCAACGCCACCATCTTGTTTATTTCAAATCTTCTCTCCTTGATTGAGACAGGTGGGTGAGAGTGGACTTGGATGGGTTTTACAAGATGACGGAAATGGATATTCTGTTTGAAACCCGACGGAGTGTCAGGGTAAAGATGAGAGCACAGATAGTGAGAATGAGTGGGTTGTAGTGGCAAAAAAGAAAGGAAACATGAAGTAAAGGCGTGGTGAAATCCAAGCCTAGAATAGACATGTGGCAAGTAAATGCCAATGGGAAGAGTATCGAATTGCCAACGGAGGTTATACACTATATACAAAAGTATGTGGACACCCCTTCAAATTAGTGGATTCAGCTATTTCAGCCACACACGTTACTGACAGGTGTATAAAATCGAGCACACCGCCACGCAATCTCCATAGACAAACATTTGGCAGTAGAATGGCCTTACTGAAGAGCTCAGTGACTTTCAACGTGGCACCGTCATAGGATGCCACCTTTCCAACGAGTCAGTTCGTCAAATTTCTGCCCTGCTAGAGCTGCCCTGTCAATTGTAAGTGCTGTTATTGTTAAGTGGAAACGTCTAAGAGCAACAACGGCTCAGCCGCGAAGTGGTAGGACACAGAAGCTCAAAGAACGGGATCACAGAGTGTCTGTCCTCGGTTGCAACACTCACTACCGAGTTCCAAACTGCCTCTGGAAGCAACTTCAGCACAATAACTATTAGTCGGGAGCTTCATGAAATGGGTTTCCATGGCCGAGCAGCCGCACACAAGCCTAAAATCACCATGCGCAATGCCAAGCGTCGGCTGGAGTGGTGTAAAGCTTGCCGCCATTGTACTCTTCGAGCAGTGGAAACGCATTTTATGGAGTGATGAATCACGCTTCACCATCTGGCAGTCCGACAGACGAATCTGGGTTTGGCAGATGCCAGGAGAACGCTACCTGCCCCAATGCATAGTGCCAACTGTAAAGTTTGGTGGAGGAGGAATAATGGTCTGGGGCTGTTTTTCATGGTTCCAGTGAAGGGAAATCTTAACACTACAGCATACAATGACATTCTAGACGATTCTGTGCTTCCAACTTTGTGGCAACAGTTTGGGGAAGGCCCTTTCCTGTTTCAGCATGACAATGCCCCCGTGCACAAAGCAACGTCCATACAGAAATTGTTTGTCGAGATCGGTGTGGAAGAACTTGACTGGCCTGCACAGAGCCCTGACCTCAACCCCATCGAACACCTTTGGGATGAATTGTAACGCCGACTGCGAGCCAGGCCTAATCGCCCAACATCCATGCCCGACCTCACTAATGCTCTTGTGGCTGAATGGAAGCAAATTCCGGCAGCAATGTTGAAACATCTAGCAGAAGAGTGGAGGCTGTTATAGCAGCAAAGGGGGCACCAACTCCATATTAATGCTCATAATTTTGGGATGAGATGTTCGACGAGCAGTTGTCCACATACTTTTGGTAATGTATTGTATGTTGCAATTGTGGTGGGTGAAGGAGACATAGGTGGCAAGAGAAAGGGCTGGCTTGTGTGTCTCCTATCATGTATCAAGTGTTTGCCGAAGGAATGTTGTTGAAGAATCTGAGGATGTACAGTGAGGGAAAAAAGTATTTGATCCCCTGCTGATTTTGTACGTTTGCCCACTGACAAAGACATGATCAGTCTATAATTTTAATGGTAGGTTTATTTGAACAGTGAGAGACAGAATAACAACAACAAAATCCAGAAAAACACATGTCAAAAATGTTATAAATTGATTTGCATTTTAATGAGGGAAATAAGTATTTGACCCCTCTGCAAAACATGACTTAGTACTTGGTGGCAAAACCCTTGTTGGCAATCACAGAGGTCAGACGTTTCTTGTAGTTGGCCACCAGGTTTGCACACATCTCAGGAGGGATTTTGTCCCACTCCTCTTTGCAGATCTTCTCCAAGTCATTAAGGTTTCGAGGCTGACGTTTGGCAACTCGAAACCTTCAGCTCCCTCCACAGATTTTCTATGGGATTAAGGTCTGGAGACTGGCTAGGCCACTCCAGGACCTTAATGTGCTTCTTCTTGAACCACTCCTTTGTTGCCTTGGCCGTGTGTTTTGGGTCATTGTCATGCTGGAATACCCATCCATGACCCATTTTCAATGCCCTGGCTGAGGGAAGGAGGTTCTCACCCAAGATATGATGGTACATGGCCCCGTCCATCGTCCCTTTGATGCGGTGAAGTTGTCCTGTCCCCTTAGCAGAACCCCCCAAAGCATAATGTTTCCACCTCCATGTTTGACGGTGGGGATGGTGTTCTTGGGGTCATAGGCAGCATTCCTCCTCCTCCAAACACGGCGAGTTGAGTTGATGCCAAAGAGCTCCATTTTGGTCTCATCTGACCACAACACTTTCACCCAGTTCTCCTCTGAATCATTCAGATGTTCATTGGCAAACTTCAGACGGGCCTGTATATGTGCTTTCTTGAGCAGGGAGACCTTGCGGGCGCTGCAGGATTTCAGTCCTTCACGGCGTAGTGTGTTACCAATTGTTTTCTTGGTGACTATGGTCCCAGCTGCCTTGAGATCATTGACAAGATCCTCCCGTGTAGTTCTGGGCTGATTCCTCACCGTTCTCATGATCATTGCAACTCCACGAGTTGAGATCTTGCATGGAGCCCCAGGCTGAGGGATATTGACAGTTCTTTTGTATTTCTTCCATTTGCGAATAATCACACCAACTGTTGTCACCTTCTCACCAAGCTGCTTGGCGATGGTCTTGTAGCCCATTCTAGCCTTGTGTAGGTCTACAATCTTGTCCCTAACATCCTTGGAGAGCTCTTTGGTCTTGGCCATGGTGGAGAGTTTGGAATCTGATTGATTGATTGCTTCTGTGGACAGGTGTCTTTTATACAGGTAACAAACTGAGATTAGGAGCACTCCCTTTAAGAGTGTGCTCCTAATCTCAGCTCGTTACCTATATAAAAGACACCTGGGAGCCAGAAATCTTTCTGATTGAGAGG
This sequence comes from Coregonus clupeaformis, assembly GCF_020615455.1. NCBI lineage: Eukaryota > Metazoa > Chordata > Actinopteri > Salmoniformes > Salmonidae > Coregonus > Coregonus clupeaformis. Next base: position 46,245,048 of record NC_059204.1, on the reverse strand, counting down.
GGGTGAAATACTTATTTCCCTCATTAAAATGCAAATCAATTTATAACATTTTTGACATGCGTTTTTCTGAATTTGTTTGTTTGTTATTCTGTCTCTCACTGTTCAAATAAACCTACCATTAAAATTATAGACTGATCATTTCTTTGTCAGTGGGCAAACATACAAAATCAGCAGGGGATCAAATACTTTTTTCCCTCACTGTACGGTGTTGCAACTATGTGCTTGAAATCAAGTTCCCATTCCCTGTAGTGCCCGGTTAGGGTAACAGAGTTTGAAGTGGCAAGGGTCAGGGCTGTACTGCAGGTCTCCTACACAGAGGCACGTGAAATAGTTGAAGGAGTGAGTGGAGCTGAAGATATGGCGATGGATGCTCCGCAGCCTATGGAGATTCAGAGTGTCGTTCAACAGTTAAGGGAAATTGATATGCTGATCGTGAAGAAGGTGGATTTTGTGGCGTTTATTGTGCATGCGATTAATTATAATGCCCAAACTAACAAGAAGTCCAAAAAACTGGCCATAATTGTATCTGTGGCTGAAAGTTTCTTGCGTCTCCATGACTTCCCGGCCGAAACATTGCAGGGAATACTGTCTGAAGATGGTCTTCCTTCTCAGGCCCCAGAGCCTGTAGGGATCGGAGTTTACATTTGAATCTGACTAAAGGAGTATATTAAGTATACTTTACTAAATAAAACGAATTGTTTGAACAACAATGTGCTGAAAGTGTAGTTTCACATAATTTAAATTTGATTTAACCTTTGTTTGACTAGGCAAGTCAATAAGAACTCATTCTTATTTACAATGATGGCCTACCAAAAGTCAAAAGGCCTCCTGCGGGGACGGGCTGGGATTAGAAATAAATACAATAAAATAAAAATAGAGGTCAAAACACACATCACGACAAGAGAGACACCACAACACTACATAAAGAGAGACCTAAGACAACAACATAGCCTGGTAGCAACACAGCATGACAACAACATGGTAGCAACACAACATGGCAGCAGCAACAACATGGTAGCAACACAACACATGGTACAAACATTATTGGGCACAGACAACAGCACAAAGGGCAAGAAGGTAGAGACAACAATACATCACGTGAAGCAGCCACAACTGTCAGTAAAAGTGTCCATGATTGAGTCTTTGAATGAAGAGATGGAGATAAAACTGTCCAGTTTGAGTGTTTTTTGCAGCTCGTTCCAGTCGCTAGCTGGAGCGACCCAGGGATGTGCGTGATTTGGGGACCTTTAACAGAATGTGACTGTCAGAACGGGTGTTGTATGTGGAGGATGAGGGCTGCAGTAGGTATCTCAAAATAATATGCCTTAATCTTAATTCAACCCCATTCCCTGGTTGTAGTCCCTGAAACCCAAACGCTACTGGGCTACAATTCAGGTGACACTATATGAAAGAATCCTAACTAAATTGTAAGGTGTCCAGTAGAGGTCGGTGTTCATGAGCGAAGACCGAACACGAGTTTTGGGTGGGTGAGTAATACCCAGGCGAAGGAGATGGGACTGTATGGAAGGGAGTTTAGTCCAACGGTAGTTATCCCTGTAAATCCACCATGGCTACTCCCACCTCCAGTAGTTGATCTAGAAGTGTTGGAGAGACTACAGAAAGATAGGGAGGGTGTTGATCCAGCTGATTTGTTTAAGAGACGTCTGGAAACTGTGTATCAGGATTTTGTGGCCATTTACACAGATGGTTCAAAGGATCCAAGGACAGGACGTACTGGGTCAGCATTTGTAGTGCAGGAATGTGGGGTGGAAGTCAGAAACGTATTACAGATCATCTGGCTGTATATACGACGGAGCTGATGGCCATACTGTTGGCCTTGCAGTGGGTGGAGGAAGTTAAGCCAGACAGAGTAGTTATTTGCTCTGATTCATGTGCAGTGTTAATAAGTCTCCAGTCCTTTAGCTCACATAGCAGACAAGACCTGCTTTATGAGGTGCTACAAACCCATGGCAGGATTAAACAGATGGGTATTCAGATAAGATTTACTTGGGTTCCAGCCCATGTGGGGATGGAGGAAAACGAGGCGGTAGATGAACAGCCTAAACAAGCACTTAGTAGTGGGGATGTTGATGTTGAAGTGTCAATGAGCAAGGCAGAGGCAAAAAGACTGATATATACAGTGATGGTGAAGAGATGGCAGGAGCAGTGGAATAGAAATAATAAGGGAAGGCATTTATTTCAAGTACAGAGGAAAGTCGGGGAGGGGAGGACGGCAGGAAGGGACAGAAGATTAAGGGTGGGACACAGCCAGTTGAAATATGCACTCACTAACTGTAAGTCGCTCTGGATAAGAGCGACTGCTAAATGACTAAAATGTAAAATGTAAATTAAACGTGATAGGAAAGCATCCATCAGGAAAGTGTGATTATTGTCCGGAAGAAAAGAGACTGTGGAGCATGTATTGCTACAGTGTGGGCAGTATCAGAGGGAAAGGGAGAGGATGAGATTTAGTATGAGGGAGAAGAGGATACAGGAAATTAGTTTAAAGAGTATATTGAGTAGAGCGTAATTAGAAATATTTTGTTATCTTTTTTAAGAGAAACGGGGTTGGCAGGTAAGATTTAGTTTATCCCTGTCTCTGGCCCACACTCCAGTACGGTAGGTGGCGGTAAGGCACCATAACGTTGGATGCCAACCGCTGATAAACCCCAATGAAGAAGAAGAAGAGGTCGGTCTTTGAAAGCAAAGCACCCGAACCGCGGCGAAATCGATGAGATCTCGCGTTTGAAAAACCACGTGATCAAACTGAGCTTTGGACGTAATTGATCATGTGAAAATGTTACTTTGACACGAGCGTCAGTACATTGTGTCGGATCAGTAGTGCTTTGAAAACGTAATCGGAGCTCCGGTATCAATCGTCCCATCACTAAATATACCATAATCACTGCTGGATGTTTCGTTGTAACGTGATTCAAGGCTTGCGTATTTGGAAGAGGTAGCTACACATTTATGTAAATGTCTAGCAAGCTAACGGTAGCAAGCAAGCTACATAGGAACTCACAAAGCGTTAGCTAGCTTGCCGACTGACTAATAGTAGCTGTTAGCTAGCCTCGTCGAAAACACTTGATTTTGTAGGTAACGTTAGTTACGAATTTTCTACGTGCGGCAAGCTATACTGCTAAATCTGCAGCTTCTCCTACCTTAGCTAGCTGGAAAGTTTAATTGAACTAACCTGGCTTTCACTCCCACTGGATATATAGATGGCTAACTACTGTAACAGACATGCTAGCCAGACCAGATGTCTAGTTAGTTTTGATTGCTACATCATGCAATGTGTTTAGTTGCAACTAGGAAATATTCTCGAAATGTATCACTTGATGACTTGAGAAGTAACCTGTGTGTAAATCTAACCATGCAACTACAAATATTTCTTAGTTAGTGCTAATAATACCATGCCTTTTTTGTTAACATCTAGCTACACATTCTCAGCTGTGAGCGTTGTGTTGAAAAGGAAGCCGCAAGCATCCAGACTGTTGTTCACCATGGTCGATTCTCAGTATTACCTCCCCAATGACATTGGGATCTCTGCGCTGGACTGTACAGAAGCCTTTCGCCTGCTGTCCCCTAGAGAACAGCTCTATGCGCACTATCTCTCCCGGTCTGCCTGGTACGGAGGACTGGCTGTGCTGCTGCAGACCTCGCCTGAGTCAGCTTCCATCTATGTGCTCTTACAGCGGCTGTTCCGCGAGCAGCCACCAGCACAGCTGGGGAATGTGGCCACTGCAGCTGGACTCAGTCCTGAGGAGTACCAGGTAATACACCTACCTACAGAGCCTTGGAGAAAGACTGAGTCAAACAATGTGTACACCATATAATTAGAATGTATAACCACACACAGATGGTACAGGCTCAGATCTATCAGGTGACCGAACACAAAGTGCATAGTGAGCCTGTTGTAATAAACATGAGTCTTCTGACAGATAATAATAGCTATTTTCATCTCTGTCGGCAGGCCTTTCTTGTTTATGCTGCTGGCCTCTATGCCAACATGGGAAACTACAAGTCATTTGGAGACACCAAGTTCATTCCCAACCTCCCCAAGGTAGATCATCCTCACTTTTATATCTAAATAATAAAAGCCTTGACAGAATGGTTATGTCCTCTAATGACCACACATTGTGGTTTAGGAGAAGCTGAAGGCCCTTGTGTGGCAGAGCCAGGCCTTCCAGGACAGTCCCAGTGATATGGAGGCCCTGTGGGACAGCTGCTCCACCCTCCTCTTCTCCCTTGAGGACAAACAGAAACAGCTGGGCTTGGGGGACAAGGTGAGACTTCCTGATGCCAAGCGCTCATCCACTTATGCCTTATGTGATGTTGGGTCCCCTTAAATAAATACTGTGTACTGTAGGTGTTGATAATGATGTTGCTTTATTTCTTGTCCTCAGGGAATCACCACATACTTCTCAGGGAACTGTTGTTTGGAGGATGCAGAGTTGGCTCAGAAATTCTTGGATTCAAAGGTGTTTATTCATGTATTAAAGTTTGTCTTATGTCCATATTGTTAGTATTGCAGGACTTAAAGAGCTGTCTCCCTTACAGAACCTGAGTGCCTACAACACGCGACTGTTCAAAAATAAATCAGAAGGGAAGACCAGCTATGAGGTGCGCCTTGCGTCTGCTGTGCAGAAGGGTGAGAGTGCCTTGTCCTTTTGAAAGCTATGCTAATAAAGACGTGCTATAAATGACGTCAGAGCTCAGGCTCTGAGCTTCACAGCTCTGTATGGTTTTTGACTGACAGCCATTCTGAACTTGAGCACTGCACGCGACAAGAAGATGCCCCCATCTCTCCCGGTAATTGGGCAACTTTAGCACCTTATTTGGTCAGCGTGAGGGAAATGTTGTGAATTAAGAGGACTCAATGTATTTTGAAAGATGAGACGTTGAGGATTATAATAAATACCTATTTGGTGTCTTACATGCAAACCAAACACCCAACTGTGCACTTCACATTTCCATATCGTAAAACTCATCTATGTTTGATGTACAGTTACAAGATGACATGGCGTCATACCCTGGGTTGTTCTGAACAGAATGAGCCTATGTTTGTCTATTGGGAAGAACATTTACCACGGAACACGCACCTGACTGCGCCCTTTATTCTTTTCTATGCCCACCAAAATGACGATCTGTTTCTCTGAATTGCCCTGTGAAAGCCTAACACTGTATGATCCTATTTTATAACTTAGCTGGTCATGTTGGCAACAGAACAAACATTGATATTATGCCCACCTGACCCAGATTGCGATTTTGTAATGGGACGTTTTTGGATTGTGTAAACGGCAGTAATTGTGTGATGGCGGGGATGCAGGGTTGTTGCAAACAAAACGACTACAAGTGTGCTTGCTCTAGTTCCTCAACGGCATGGCTAGGAGATCTGAAAAAGCACCTTATATTTGAAGACTCTTATTTGAGTCATAAGTGCATTGAAGTTACTTAGGAACTGTGCACACTTTGGAGAGGTGTGTGGCCCTCGGAGACACCAGTTCGTCCTCACACTCAAACGCTTGTCATTTTTTTTGTCTTATGTTGCACACATTTTCCAGGAATATTCTTGTGTTACTGAATGTATCCAGAGTATATTCAGATTTAGTTTACAACAAATGTGGCAAAAAGTACAGTAAATATAAAATGCACATAAAATCAAGTGTAGTGTTTGGATTCAGTCTTGTCAGGTGAACTGTTGTGTCCTCAACTTTGGTCTAAGGATAATCTCAACTGTTCCCTTTCAATTGCTACCATGGTTATGCCGTTCATATTTCTTCTGTAAGAAACATTTCAATTTAGCCCTATCCATATAGGTCAATTCCCACAAGTGTAAAGAGTTGATGTCAGTAATGAATTCTCTTTTTATTAAATCATTTTCTCTGTCATTGCTCAAGACTGTGCAGTGGATGGGGAGGGGGAGACCGGGTGTGGCAGATATGACTTTGAGGACTGTGTCTTCACTGTTTCGAGGGGAGACTACGCTCACCTCATGAAGAAAGTGAGTGAAAATCTGGAGAAAGCTAAGGTTAGTTCAAACAGTATCCTAATTCAAATGTATGTTTATCCCTTATCAATTAAAGTATGTGATTCAAAACTACTAATGCGTCTTAAAATTCAAGTTTGGTCTCATGAACGTCTTCTCTTTAATGACAGGACCATGCAGCCAATGAGAACCAGAAACGAATGCTGGAGGAATATTCACGGAGTTTCACCTTTGGGTCCGTGGAGGCGCACAAGGAAGGCTCTCGTTTCTGGATCAAAGACAAGGGACCCATTGTGGAGAGGTGAGAGTGTACTGCCTTCCAGATTTGGCCTTCCAGTCTGTGGATGAAAGAAGTAGCAACTTGATGTTAGTCTTCTTTTCCCTTCTCTCTAGTTATATTGGCTTTATCGAGAGCTACAGGGATCCCTTTGGTTCCAGGGGAGAGTTTGAAGGTACAAATTAAGAGGCAAAGCACCCCTATTATCGTTCCGTGTTTTTGAAGACTCCTTTGTTATCATATTGGGGTTTGTCTCTTCTCTCCTCAGGCTTTGTTGCCGTGGTGAACAAGGCGATGAGTGAACGCTTTGCTAAGCTGGTGAGCTCAGCCGAGGTGCTTCTGCCAGAGCTGCCATGGCCAAAAGACTTTGAGAAGGACCGCTTCCTCCTGCCAGACTTCACCTCCCTGGACGTGCTGACGTTCGCTGGCAGTGGCATTCCAGCTGGCATTAATATTCCCAACTGTGAGTGCCACGTCCGACTGACTCTTAATTCAGTTAATATTGACACGACTGGTTCATGTTAATGTTGGTCATTTCCATGTAAAAGGACCCATGAGCACCAATATGTGAAGTTCATAGGCGCATATCAAATTGGGTGTCAAATAAAAGCTGAGTCTATATTTTGGGGAAATGAAGTCATAGATACATTTTTCCACAATTTTCCATCTTAAAAAATTTGGCATAAATAGTCGTTTTGATTTCTGGTCAAACAGATGGAAAAGGGGTCTTAGAAAACATCCACCAGAGAAAGTCTTAAAAGGTACTAGAAATACATCAAAACACAATGTTGAAGTAAAGACCCCTGACAACTAATATCAACACTTATATTTAGTTTGAGAAATTATTTCCCTTCTGTGAGAAATTCCATTACCAAAAACCCACATCTTTAAGATATTTTCTAATTTCTCAATGAAAGTTCACAGAAGTAACAAGTGAAGGTAGACCTACCAATTACGGTTTTTACTGATATACATTATTGTTTATGAATTATTAAGTGATTAAAACTCATTCTGTTTCCAAATCGGTAACAGAATTAAATCGGTAACAGAATTACTGCAACTAAATTGGCTGCAATGGGAAATCATAGTCCCAAACCACAGTTGGGTCACCTTCTACTGTCCTCCTCCACTGGCATACTGTTATGTTCAGCTCAATGTTTTCTTTCTCTTTCTGTTGCGTGGTGGTCAAAGCACGTGTGAAGGCAGTCTGGACAACCCCTCCCACTCTCTCTTCTCTCTCCAGTTATTGTCACCTCTCCCAGCTCTTACTGACACCTACCCATGAGCCCCCTCTCGTTCCATTTGCTGTAACCAGCATCCACGGACGTTGAAAAGTATTTTAAATTAGGTCAGTCCGCCCTGGCCTTGATTTCACTAAGTCCACAGATATACATTTTTGGTCCGGCCTTGATTTGGCCCAAACATAGACGTCTATGATTGGTTCAGATTTGGTCCAGTCACCAGTCATAGATGTCTATTTTTCACAACTTTGGACAGCACAGTGAAACAGAGTACAGTAAAGAAAAGTAGAGTACAATATAATGTACTGAACTTTACTGTACCGTGATGTCCAGACTTCTGAAACATAGACATCTATGATTGGTTCAGATTTGGTCCAGACCAACCAAGTTTGGTCTTGTTTGGGGGCGGAGATCATTTGAATAATAGCCAGTGTGTAGAATAATACCAATATATGCAAAGGATAATATTTAAATATATCAAAAATTATGCATTTATGTGTAGTACAGATCAGGGACCCATAATGTAATTCTGTTACCAGGTGTAAATACCCTTCACTTCCTGTAGTTTAATAACCTAAATAGATTTTTTCAAACTCAAGGTGTCATATCATAGCTGACACCTCATTATTTCTGCAGACATCTGTGAATCTTATTTCGGAGTGTATGTTAAACAGTTTTTGGAAAGCGTAGTCGCGTAAAAAGTTTTTACCGTCATTCTGTTACCAAACTTTGCATCTGCACAGTTCTTCCAGTAAATGTGTTTTTGAGAACATTTCCGTGTACGTTGTTCAAAGTAGTCCTAGTGCATAGTTTCATGGTTTGTTAAACTTTGATATCAATATTTTTTTGTTTGACATTTTAAAGTGAGAAATCTGAGTCGCAGCGTAATTCCGTTATCGTGGAATAGCCTTGTAATCTCTGATTATGTGTCTGTCTTTGTTTAGATGACGATATCAGACAGTCTGAGGGCTTTAAGAACGTCTCCCTGGGTAATGTTCTGGCTGTGGCCTACGCTACCCAGAAGGACAAGCTCACATTCCTGGATGAAGAGGACAAGGTAATCAACTTTCTAACTATGCCCTCCGTGCCTTACCAAATAAGCACCAAGACTGAAGGGGAGGGTGGGGGGGATATATTTATGCCTGTCAGATCTTTGTTTCCTTCAATGGTCCCTGTCTGTTTCTTTCAGGATGTGTACATTAAGTGGAAGGGGCCCTCCTTCGAGGTGCAGGTTGGCCTCCATGAACTGCTGGGCCATGGCAGTGGGAAGCTCTTTGTCCAGGTGAGAGAGGCATCTCCGTTCATGTTCATGTCATGCATGGTCAGTCCTTGCATCCATAGCCCTGTCTATGGATTTGAGTGTTTACATTTCTCCAGCTCAGTCCCCCAGCTGTTTACCACAACAGTGGCGGGGAACCACCGCTTTATTATTTGAACTGCAGATTGCGCCTTTAATGTCTAAATGTCTGGTTTATAGTAAAATCCATTGTTTTTACTGTTTATGTAGTCTGAATGGGGGATGCACAGTGCTTTGTGACTGATTTTAGTGTTTTATTATGTGTTGTCATGTGTACAGGATGAGAAGGGAACTTTCAACTTCGAGATAGATAATGTTCGCAATCCTGAGACTGGAGAAAAGGTGAGTCTATATACACTATATATAAAAAAGTATGTGGACACCCCTTCAAATGAGTGGATTCGGCTATTTCAGCAACACCTGTTGCTGACAGGTGTATAAAATCACACAGCCATGCACTCTCCATGGACAAACATTGGCAGTAGAATGACCTTACTGAAGAGCTCAGTGACTTTCAATGTGGCACCTTCATAGGATGCCACCTTTCCAAGTCAGTTTGTCAAATTTCTGCCCTGCTAGAGCTGCCCTGGTCAACTGTAAGTGCTGTTATTGTGAAGTGGAAACGTCTAGGAGCAACAACGGCTCAGCCGTGAAGTGGTAGGCCACACAAGCTCACAGAACGTGACCGCCGAGTGCTGAAGCGTGTAGCGGGTAAAAATCGTCTGTCCTCTGTTGCAACACTCACTACAGAGTTCCAAGCTGCCTCTGGAAGCAACGTCAGCACAAGAACTGTTAGTCGGGAGCTTCATGAAATGGGTTTCCATGGCCGAGCAGCCACACGCAAGCCTAAGATCATCATGTGCAATGCCAAGCGTTGGCTGGAGGGGTGTAAAGCTCGCCGCCATTGGACTCTGGAGCAGTGGAAACGCGTTCTCTGAAGTGACGAATCACGCTTCACCATCTGGTAGTCCGACGGACGAATTTGGGTTTGGCGGATGCCAGGAGAACGCTACCTGCCCGAATGCATAGTGCCAACTGTAAAGATTGGTGGAGAAGGAATAATGGTCTGGGGCTGTTTTTCATGGTTCGGGGTAGGCCCCTTAGTTCCAGTGAAGGGAAATCTTAACGCTACAGCATACAATTACATTCTAGATGATGCTGTGCTTCCAACTTTGTGGCAACAGTTTGGGGAAGGCCCTTTCCTGTTTCAGCATGACAATGCCCCCGTGCACAAAGTGAGGTCCATACAGAAATGGTTTGTCTAGATCGGTGTGGAAGAACTTGACTGGCCTGCACAGATCCCTGACCTCAACCCCATTGAACAACTTTGGGATGAATTGGAACGCTGAGTGCGAGCCAGGCCTAAATGCCAAACATCAGTGCCCGACCTCACCAATGCTCTTGTGGCTAAATGAAAGCAAGTCCCCGCAGCAATGTTCCAACATCTAGTGGAAAGCCTTCCCAGAATAGTGGAGGCTGTTTTAGCAGCAAAGCAGGGACCAACTCCATATTAATGCCCATGATTTTGGAATAAGATGTTCGACGAGCAGGTGTCCACATACTTTTGGTTTAAGTGAGTATTGTGGAAAGTATGGTTTCTGTGCTTCAGATCACCACCTGGTACAAAGGCAACGAAACATGGGACAGCAAATTCTCCACCATTTCTTGCTCCTATGAAGAGTGCAGGGCCGAGTGTGTGGGGCTCTACCTCTGCCTCAACAAGCACGTGCTCAGGTCTGTTTATCCATACTCGTATGTGTGTGTGTGTGTGTGTGTGTGTGTGTGTGTACACACACTCTGTAATCACTAAACCTACATTAATATCAAAGCAGAATGTATTAACAGTGATCTTACGTGGGTCAGGATGCTCTAACGAGGATGTTGTCCCTGTGGGTTTGCAGTATCTTTGGCCATGAGGGCGAGGATGCAGAGGAGGTGGTGTACATCAACTGGCTCAACATGGTCCGAGCTGGCCTGCTGGGCCTGGAGTTCTACACCCCCGAGAGCAAGAGCTGGAGACAGGTCAGCTGCACTAAAGTTCAATCATTTATAAAGTACGTCAAGCCTCAATTTAGTTGATCATGCTATCTTTCTAACTCTATTGCTCATTGAATCTCTTCCCCACTTTAACTAAACATCCTGTTCTCTCTGGCTCAGGCCCACATGCAAGCTCGCTTTGTGATCTTGCGGGTACTCCTGGAGGCTGGCGAGGGGCTGGTGACCCTGAAGGAGAGCACAGGAAAGGATGGGCGCCCAGATGCCCTTATAACGCTGGACCGCAGCAAGATCCACACTGTGGGCAAGGCTGCCATCGAGAGGTTCCTATGCAAACTACAGGTACAGCTGTAGAAGGCTTGGAAATGTCTTGATTATGGCTGGGATTACCGGGATAAATGTCACAATAAAAGTCGAATCAAATCTCCTATTTGACATTATTATCTTTGTCCCTGCAGGTCCTCAAGTCCACAGCCGATGTGGAGGGAGGCAGAGCTCTGTATGAGGGATACTCGGCCGTGTCCGACAGTGGTTCTCACAACTTCCTGTGCCTGCGGGAGACTGTTCTCCAGCGCAAAGAGGCTCGCAAGATGTTTGTTCAAGCCAACACAAGGGTCAAAGGTTAGTCTTTAATGCCAAGATGAATATCTACATTTACATGGCATGGCTCTTCATATGTTTATCATCGTCCTACTAAGTGATCTACCTTCATGTAAAGACAGTATCACCCTAAACCATTTTACTGGCCCACGTGTCATTGGAATTCAAAGACTTGTGTATTGTCTGATGCAGGTGACAGTGTAGAGCTGGTGGAATACGAGGGCAGTGCTGCTGGACTGATCCGCTCCTTCACAGAACGGTTTGCAGATGACGACGCCGAGGAGGTGGAGGCCCACCTGCTAGAGCTGAACAAGAGGGATGCCCCCTGCTGGTTCTGAGTGAACAGTGCAGATACACAGCCAAAGCAGTGCTAAGACCCAGACATGCTGCTGCACTGCCCACGCCTGCTCCTGACTGAGACACGCCTGGACCTGTCATAGGAACTGATCTTTCCATGCACTGTCAAATGCCTTTACAAATCAGTCGTGAGTGGAATGCACAGGTGGTTATGGCTGTGATTATGAAACTCGAGACATTCACCCCAGAGGCACAGTTTGAAACTACGTTAAGCCCCAATCATTATGCAGTAATTCATTCCCCCTTTAATATTAGGAAGGATAGGAACAGTGTAAGCAATGTCATACAAATTTGACAGCTAAAAGAACTCAGTGCCCTGTGGTAGGAGCTTGGAGTCAGTTTGAAACAAGGCCAGAGTATAGAAACAAAAAGTGACTCAAGGGTACCATACACAGTTCACCATCAACTAATCTGTCAATCAAATCTAAACCACAATATTACCCTTTTTTATGTTGACACATTTCAATTGCTGTTTGTCTTAGAAAGATTGACAATGTTCTTTTTTAAAGAACTCCTTCGAATAATATGAATCATAGGGTAAGCTCTTTGTCCCTTGTGTCCAGGAAACTTAAAGCCACTACTGTGACATGGTCAAAGCCATTGTGAAAGGGTACACAGTACTGCAAATTCTCTCTTGCTTAGGTTGGTAAGAAACAGCCTATACAAAAATTAATTGGATTTTCTTTTAATACCAATGTCTGTTCAGTTTGTTTCTTATGCATTATTAAAGGTATCTCGGGGAACTTGTGTAATGAGCTGCATGAACTGATATACATTGAAATATAATTTACACTTAGATGTTGTTTAATAGAATGTCTTCAGTACTTTGCAATCTCCAGCAGACATTTATTTTAAGAATAAATCACAAAGCAAGTCCTTATTGTAGTCGAGGGGTTTAAGAAAACTGTTCCTTAACGTGTGGATACTCCAGGTGATTCCACAAGGTCCACAGCCTCCTCTCTTGTTAGTTTGCAAGTCTTGAGTCCATCCTGGTTGGCTAGCTGGTATATGAGGGGTGTTCCGCTGGTGCCTTGGCCCTGTAGGTCCTGGATCTGGCCCTGGGCTGGGAGGGCTTGAATCTCCCCCTCACTCCGCCAGTACAGCTTGTACAGTCCTGGGTTGTCCACACCAAACTTAGCAGCACAGAGCTGGGTCAGGGCCTCCCCACTAACTCCTGCCCTCCATTGCAGGGTTTTCATCCAACTGCTTTCTCCATCTTGAAACAGAACCTTGACACACCTCTACAACAAACAATTTAAAAAAAGTTTCCCATGAGAACAGTTGATATCGAGCATTCCTACTGGTCACTTTGGGGTACAGGGATTTCCAACTGACGCATATTATTCCACATACCTTAGGTATGTGTTGATTTCTGTTTAGTTTGTGTTATTCTATACAGTATTGGTGCTAATAAATCAATTGAGTCGTACCAGTTGCTGTTGTATGTTTTTCTGGCTCTGAGCCTGGCTGCTCCGGCGCTGGCTCCAGTCTTTCAGGGAGTCTCTGGCCTCCTGGGTCAGCCCGCTAGAGGGCATTTCTTCAGGCTGGCTCTGGATCAGGCACAGGCTGGCATACACACTGGTCAGGTAGTACCCACCTGGTACAAACATTGCAACACTATGGATTATGATGGCTATTTGGCATCATATACTAAATTATTTGAAATATTTCACATTTAAAGCCTAAATACTTGTATATAGTTGGGGTTAACGGTTTGATCGTTTTCTGTCAGCCTTACCCTCCCCTGTCAGCCATGATGACTCCAGCAGCTCCATCATGTACTCCACCTCCACAGACAGCTCTGGCATGTTACACTGTACGATGACATAGGACAGGGCTGGTAGGAAGTCATCTGCACCGAATTCCTGGCCTGCTCATGGAGACAAGACAACTCTACCATGTTAACACATGACACAAGTCTTGAAAAGACCATGGATGGGAGGGATAGCAGCTGTTGCTTCTGTAAGGTTTATTTCTTTACCATGTTCTCTCATAAAAAAGCCCTCACCTGAATTGTCCGTCATGGCTTTATAGATGAGCTTGCAGACCTGCAGGAGCACAGCAACCTTGTCAATGGGAGAGTAAGCCCGCCTCATGAGAGCTAACTTCTGCCGCACCTTCTCCACACCGGCAGCATCCGGCACTCCCACCCGCACTCCAAAACACTCCAACGGGGTCTTTCCCCTGGCCACAGCTAGGCTCTCTGCCATGCTTTGGGTGGAGCCATCTCGCTCATGCAGAGTTTTCAGTGTCCTGTCTATCTGTCCCTTCAGAGGTTTCAGCACACAGCGGAACATGGCTTTCTCCAGCACCAGGTCTGCACACAAACACACATTCATAAGGTCACATGTCATTATCAGTAGAGGGAAACATGGTCGTACTGGTTGTATATAAAATGATATACAACATATTTCTACTGTTTATTTGACTAATGCCTGCTGTTTGCATTGGGGATCAATGTTGCTGTACCTTTCTCATCATCAGGCACCATGGTCTCAATGGGGGGCTCTAGTTCTCCACAGTCCAGCAGGAAGGTCTTGGCCTGGGAGAGGAAGAGGCGGATGCCCTGCAGTAGCTCTACGCCAGATCTCTGGCACTGAGGCTTGATCGCCTCTCGCTGCTGCCTGAGGAAGTCCTGCACCAGGACACCAAACACAGTCCTCCTGTCACGGGACAGGTCCTCCACCAGCCTCGCCACGTGCTTCTCTGGCATAAAGAAGGACACAAAGGCTGCACTCAGCTTGCGCAGGACTGAGACGGGCTGGCGTGGGGGCAAGGTGCATGGGGGTGAGGGGTTACTGGTGCCCCTGGTGAGGGGAGGTCGCTCTGAGCTCTCCTCTGCCTCCTCCAGGCTGCTGAGGGAACTACTGCTGTCCAGCTCACTCAGGGAGGGAGCATATCTCTGCTCCAGCAGGAGACCCACCTCCTCACCTCCTTTCTCCTGGGCCGGTCCCTGCAGGAGAGCTAAGGGCACATGGTAGTCCTCCTCTGCAGTGGGAGACAGTGTGGGTGTGACCCTGGTCTTCTGCGGAAGAAATGGAAGAACCAAGCATGGATGCAAATAGTCTGAGTCCTCCTGGACGGGTGCTGTCCCTCTCTCACCCTCCACTGCTCTACTGGCCTGCTGGACCTTGCTTTTAATATTTTTCTTGGCCAGCAGAGGTGGGGGAGGGGGAGGGGCAACTGGTGGGGACAAGGAGCTAGAGTTCTCAGTGGAGACACGCACCTTGAGGCTGCGCTTGAACTGGAGGCGTTTGTGCAGTGCAGGCTGGGATTGCAGGAAGAGTGGGTTGATGAAACAGAGAGCCCCTTGGCCTGCTGCCCCACAGTTCAGCTCCCGGGGGCTGCGTGTTTGGATGGGGCAGAACTCCTGGAACAGGGTGGGGCTCTCCTGTGGCGTGGCACAGTCCTCAGGGGTGGGGCTAGGTGGCAGCGGTGCCTCCTCGACTGGTGGGGGCCCATTGCGTGGACCTCTGAAGTTCAGCTGGGAGCTCCAGAACTCTGAATGAAAAAGAAGCAAAACTGTGTCTGCATACTTCCTCAACGCTATCCTTGATGAGTTGTGTACGGTACACAATGGCAGCTAGCATTACAACGATTGCCAACATCTTGGTAGATCAGACCTCTGAGCCACACTGTGGTACCTACCCACGCCCATGTGTGAGATGGACTCCAGCTGTTTGTGGGATGAAGCCTTGACTATGGCCTCAGGGAGCTCCAGTGGGAAGGGCAACACATCCCTGAAATAGACAGCACATACGTTTTATAGACAGGTCTAATTAAGTTAGTAGGATATGATTTGGACCAATAATGAGAGATAATTTAGATCTAGATGGATAACACTAGTAGACATTAGTTGTCTAAATGTCCTAAACCTATTTTACAGTGAAGCCAAGTATCACTGCTCTTTATTAAGCTTTATGTATCGGCCTAGTCAGAGCAGTGTGCGGGTTTCTTCTTTTTTCTCAACTGTTACCATGCACCTGCAACAAAGATAGCTCAGATGTGCGAGTGCCTTTTGAACTGTGAAGCCAAGTAAAAGGCCCATACCGGCTAACACAGTAGAAGGCAATGAGCCGGAAGAGGTCAGGGAAACCGATAGCCGCTCTCTCCAAAGAGAAGGCTGTGAATGGAAGGGAGACGGGGAAGCAAGAATAAGATCATTAGTAAAAACCCTCTTTATTCATATCAACAGGCTTTAGATAGAACATCTCTGTCTTTTTCTTTCATCACTCACTAGAGTCCCCTTCGCGGATGACAAATTGTTTGACAAAGGAGGGAACGCTGTCGTCTGCAAGCCTGACACACAGCACTTTCTTCTGCGAGGTGTTGGACTTGCGCACCAGAAAGATCTACAGAGAGGCAGAGATATACAAACTTAGGTCGTGTTTTGTGTGTGCGTGTGTGCGGTGTGCGTGAGTTGGTGCGTGTCTCACTCCAGGCGGCTCCCTCTGTAGGATGTGCAGAGCGGTGGCAGAGTTAATGGACAGCTGCAGCCAGACGGGGTGTGTGAGAAGCAGACGGTCAAGCACACTGATGTTCTTCAGGGAGCCACGCTGAGGACAAGCCCGCCTCTCTCCTACCGGCTCCCCCCCTACCGGCTCAGGGAAATCATACACCGGGTCCTCCTGCATCTGGGGAACAGAGTATACACAAGTCTAAGTTGCCACAGTGATGCTTCCCATTCTGCTATTCATCATACTAATTATTTTGGAATCAAGACTCTTCCTCTTCCCTTCTGGTAATGCTAGCAGGCATCATGGCATGATGTGCCCTGTGTTCTGTGATGACCACTACTCCTCCATAATTTTGGGAAACTCCCACACCATATTCCTTCCTCTCAGTGAGTAATCTGGAGGGAGTATGTCATCAGAGTAAGACTCACCACAATTGTAAAGTGTTCTAACGTGTGCATATCCTAAGGATCCTACCCTCAACAGTGAACTTGCTAGGACTGAAGTAAACATTTTGTGTTAGCTTGTTAAACCCTTTGAATATGAGAAGGTGAGGCTATATTTTGACAGAGGTGGTTTATATACACAGGCTGTTATTATGGAAAATGACAGGATGTCTATTCCTCCAACTTCCCTCCAGGGATTGGCTGCTGCTATATAAGACAGCCCTGAGCCCAACACAATATCTGAGAGAAAGGGTGGTGGAGCTGGCTGCCCAACTTCTCGCTTGAAGTTTGGCAAGTCTAGACTTGGTGAGCTGGTAGAGACAAGCACTGAAAACACTCTCCGAACCTACTGAGCAGTGTGTGAAAATGCAAATCTAACCCTGTAAACAACTGAGAGGTTCAAGTCTAAAATGTAAGGCAGTATCTTAAATTTGCATTCATAATAATATAATATGCCATTTAGCAGATGCTTTTATCCAAAGCGACTTACAGTCATGTGCGCATACATTTTTACGTATGGGTGGTCCCGGGGATCGAACCCACTACCCTGGCGTTACAAGCGCCATGCTCTACCAATTGAGCTACAGAGGACCACATAACAATGCAACAAAATGTCCAGAATGAATAGCCTATACCAGAGCCCACTTTTGAACCTCATGAGACTATTGTGATACTGAGAATTGGGTTATTACTGGAGGTATAAAGTTGTTTTTATGTTGGGGAACCAGTGATGAAAAATATAGGCATAATTAAACATGGACTATACTGTAACAACAGACCAAAGGTTATTTCAGTAAATAGAAAAATTAGATTTTGTATATTTTTTATTCTAATAATAAAATTACACCATCATATTTGTGGACATGGTATGGGCCTCCAACGTACTCCACACGTTTTATCACTGCCACGTTCTGTAACTCTGTAAGAGGCTAACTTCCTTGATATGTACTATTTTTACATACCTTCAGTTAATCGGTGCCAGGTCTCGTGACTTCAGTAATCAAACAAAGATTCAACTGTTTCTTATTTGACACTTTAAAATAAATGGCAACATTACAGAATTCACCTTAATCTCCCGATCCCCTGTCGTGTGAGAGGTTATGCTGAATAGCCTACTGTAAATTCCACTTGGTCCCTGAATTTCCAAATGCCATTGAAACGTCTAAAGTATAGAAAACTGTAATAGACCTAGATATATGGACATGCCATGCTGGCGCTGTCTGGACTGTCCAGGCAGAGACCTCTCTGTGAAGTTGTGATTCAGAAGTTCCTCGCACTCCTCTGCTCTGTCTTCCTTATATTTTCCATTCACACTTTGCAGAGAAACAAACCTGTTTGGACCAAGGCTATATACGCATGCGCCCGTCACCACCTTGTGAAAATGTGCTAAAGACAGTATTGTCAGTGGGAAAACCGCCACTAAAACATAATTCAAATCTGTTGTTTATTCTGTCCTTTGTGAAAGAGGGTTACATAATTAATCTGCATAAATTATTTCTAAACTTCTGAGTGGTCATCATCACCATTGTAACCAAATTATGCAGCAATCATGATACATTTAAAGATTTTCACAAAATAAATGTCTGTTTCATTTGGTATACACTTCTGCAATGGAGACTTCGATAGATATAGTTTACTATGTAAAATGTAACAATAAGAAGGACCTAATGGTTGAAACACTAAGTGGTAGCCTATTTGTACACGCCACTCAAACAACGTGCTCAGTTACATTGTAGCAAAATATTGTAGCCAGCCTAAATAAACGAGTTCAGCTCAAGTCTTTTGGAAATGTCACACGCTCAAAGATCGGAACCGGATGTGGTCATTGAAAATATTGCACCGCGTTAGGTAAGATGGAAGCACAGTGTGCTAAGTTATTTTTTTGTTTGAGTAAAACTATTGTCATTTTTGTTTAACTCAGCAATTGTTATGAATACACAATTGGATGTTAAAAATTTACAGTATTCTCTAAATTGTTGCAAATATATGTAACTGCTTCTGAACACTCAACATAACGTAAGATTGCTAGTTTAGCTAGCTACTGTAGCTAACTCCAATCCGCGCCGAATTTATCATTTTAGCTAGCTAGCGAGCCAAGATAAATCTGATTACACCTCGGCCAATTTATGTTTGTAAAATACAGCAATTTCGAGTGATTCTATGAAAATCACATGTTTCCCGATCTGGTGGGGGGGGAACTAACAGTAGTTAGCTAATTTAGCGTTGCAAATATTAGCTAGCTAGCTTTGCAAATGTAAGCTAATTAACTGAATCATTGCCAGCAGGTTTGACCATGGACTAGTTTAGCTTCATGCTTTACAATATTGTTAGTTACACGTCACATTTTATTAAACTACTATATTCATGATTTGCCTATAGATTACACGTCCCGTTTTCAGTTCTGTCATCAGCTGAAAGATAAACTAACTTAGCTAGGTCAGTGACACCCTCCTGTTCTTTCCCCAGGTGTGCCCAGCCATGGAGTCGACAGATAAGAACAATGCTATAAAGCTATTTGTGGGGAACCTGGCGTTGGACACCTCTCAGGAGGACCTGACACAGCTCTTTGGACCATACGGACAGGTGGTCACCTGTAGTTTACTCAGGCAGTTTGCCTTCATCCACCTCCAAGGAGATGGTGCTGCTGATCGAGCCATAAGAGAACTGAATGGACGGGAGTTCCATGGCCGCAACCTGGTGGTTGAAGAGTCCCGCGGACGGCCCCTGCACTCCACCAAGGTGTTTGTTGGGAACCTTAGTGCCATGTGTTCTGCTGAGGACCTACAGGAGCTCTTTCAGACCTTTGGGAAAGTTCTGGAGTGTGATAAGGTCAAAGGTGAGCCATGTCGTTTCCCCCGCCTTTTCATGCATTGACTTTGTGCGCATACAGCGCAACTTCAGTTTAGTAAATCGACTAAATGACTAAGGTTTCCATACACTTGTCGAAAGATTTTCAAGCAAATATACTAATATTCGCACCAAAAGATATGCAAATTTTACCGGCAGAGCTGTTTCCATCAAACTGGCTTGTTGCGGATAAAAAGCTGTGCGTAATGACATAGTGTACGTAAAAAGCCAAATAAAACAACAGTGTCGCCAGCCCATTTTTAACTCTGTTGATGGTTTTGGGACAAAAACTCTTGCAATAAACAACACATTTGCCAACTCTGGTCTTGGCATATGTGCTCTAGCCAACAGCTCACAGATAAAGTCCAGAGGGTACATGATGATATTATGGAGAAGAGCAGGATCATTTTTATTGGTCAATTTGTCAAGAGTATCTTGATGTAAATGTAATTGGCAGCCAAGCACCGATCATCATATCACCAGCATTCAAATGAAGACCCTGGATATTTAATGGAAATAAGCCTCAAGCTCATCACTGTGCACTTTCACCACACTGAAGTTAATCATTTATTCAATCTGTAGCCTAATAAACTGCATGCTTTTTCACCTCGTAGTAGGACCACACAACATAGTATCGGTGAGTGGAAGTTTGCTTCGATATGATAGTTATTCTACCAACAATTTCAAAAAAAGTTAATCCACCGACATTTGTCGCACACATTATATTTTAGTCCCCCTAAATATTATTCAACCCTGTCGAATGTATTTTGTTTTGTCAACATTTAAGAAAGTGTACAGACAATTAACTGTTTCCATCAGGCCTATCGTGAGTTTTTTTTATCCAACAGGTACTTTACTCTCATTAAAATAATTGAATGGAAACATAGTTTGGTGGTTAAATTCATTAGCTCACTGTCTTGTCATCCTGTGCTTGTTTACAGCGAGGCTCTCTTCCTCGGCGGGCTATGCCTTTGTGCACATGGAGCGTAAGGAGGATGCGCTGCAGGCTATTGAGGCTCTCCATGGTACCACCTTCAAAGGCAGACCGCTCTCTGTTGAGCTCTCCAATGTGCAGCCCAGTAAACCCACCACAACTACAGCCAAGGTCCCCATCATGAGTCACTATGCCAATGAAAGCCCCTCCATCAAGCCCCATATGGAGCACCACCAGAGTCAGGCTGCTGTACTGGCTGCTGCGGTTGCTGCAGCTGCAGGTCTGCCTCTTCAGGTGCAGCAGAGCTTGCACAACTCTGTCTACAACACAACAAGCTTTGATCCCACTTACGCTGCGCTTAAGGGCATGACGGCAGCCAGCGCCACAGATGGTACCCCAGTGAGCCCTGCGGTCTATGGTGCCCTCGCCAGCCAGGTGTACGGCTCTGTAGCAGATCAGGTATACGACTCTATAGCGAACCAGGCCTCCAGCTATCATAATTCAGCCACACCGGACGCAGCAGGCTACAATAACCAGTACGACACCACCGCTGGAGAGGCATCGTCAGCCTATGGCTCCATGGGGGGCGCAGACCCCAGTGCCCAGGCCATCTTTGAGGCAGCACGGGCCCGCTTCTTCCAGCAGGGCCAGCAGGTTCTAGCTGAGCAGCAGATGGGGACTAAGTCAGGGGACAGGGACCGTAGCCCAGTGCGGCGCTCCACCCCACTGCTGCCTGACCCGGTGCCCCAGCCCTTCCCCCAGCCACGCCCCAAACGCCGTGCCCTCCTCCCAACGCCACCCGGCCGACCAGAGGACCCTGCTGCTGCTGACGGAGACCCCATTGCCAGGTACATGGTGCACCTCTGAGACAAGTCTTGATATTTGCACCTTTTGAGGCAGTTTTGATATTTTGAAGCGTAATTACAATATAATGTTTCTCAACTTCAGATGCTATGCAGAGTACTATCAGCAGGTCCAGCAGTACCAACAGTACCAGCAATACCAACAACAGTACCAGCAGTACCAGTATGGCTACCCACCTCCAGCCCCGACCCAGATGCCCACCCACCAGATGCCCATGCAGGCCCCGCCCCCGACGGAGGCCCCACCCCCAGCGCCTGCCACCTACGCCCCAGCTAGAGCGTATGAGCCGCCTCCATCACACAAGGAGCCCCTCCTCCGCCGCCCTGACTACTCCCACCTTCACATGCCAGAGCCCCCCTACCGATAACCCTTTAGATTGCCGTGTGTATGCGATCGTGTGTGTGTGTGGGTTTTGAATGCTGTAGTTCTGGTCCGAATGTGCATCACTGCAAGTTTGCCCATTTTATAAATCTCCTGTTCTGCAGCTTTTTGTTTCTGAACACATTTCTAACTAGTTAATTTTACTTTATTTTAGGCCTGGTCTTGATAAGAAAGCTGCCCCACAAGACAGTAATTTGTATTGGGAAGTCGTTATGGTAGTAAGTGTCTTCATGATTGTGTTGCGTACTGGGTGCTCTATAACGACAAGTATCCTTATTCAACCCCTACATTTAGTTTAGCAAAACAGAAATGGTCAAATTTGCAAAAATATTCATCCACACCAGAGGAGTGCCTTGTTAAAAGCCTAGCTGAAATATTGAGTAAAATAAGTTTGTGTATATGTGGACATAGAAAGGAAAAGCCCAAATCGATCCATGCATTTTGTTAGCAGGCCCTTGCCTCTGTCCTCGAGGTGACTTTGGCTCGTCCAAATTAACCATTAGTTCACATGTATATAGGATAACTTTATTTTTCCGTTTTCCAGATTTCGTTTTTTAATTTGTATTGCCTTCATCGAAGACTTCATATGAAAAGTCAAATGTTCCAGCATATGTAGATTTCTGGGTAATAAAGTGGTTATTGTGTTTTTAAAAGATTTAAAGCAAGGGGCAAAGTAGCTTTACATAAGGACCGGTGTGAGTGAGTGCATATATGTACGTGTGGGCATGTGTAAACAATCTAGGGGAACAATGTAAGCATTTTTTATAACAATCACAGGAACACACAGACACACACATAGACCTCAGACCAAGACTTTCTCTCCATAAAGTGTGGGGCTTTGGGAGAGACGCTCGGGCGCTTTACTGCACCAAAATGACAAGTCTGCTAGAGTGATAAGCAAAACTCCCGTTTTCCTTGCACACAGTCGGCCTCTGGGAATGTAGTTCTTCCCCATGTCTCACATTACCTTCTGTTAGATCTGATCAAACCTATCAGATAGAAAGACCAACAAAGCAGACCATTTTAGTATCTGACAGTCTAACTCACATTTTCTTGGGGAACTAGTTTTTTATTTGCAGACAGTGATACGTGAATGCTTTCCTCTGCTGTTATACCATGAATACTATCCTAGTGACTTTTAACTGGTCTAAACGTAAAATGGAGATGTGGAAAGCCCTGCTGGTGGCAAGTGCATGCAGAAGGCTTCCTTCAAGCATGCCTTTCAGGATCTGAGGGCATTCAACTGCCATTTTGGGCCTCACCTTCTTTTCTCCAAAGGATAAAAACTAGTAGGCTTTTCACACACAGTACATTGTGTGGTTTTGACTGTGTACAGGACAAACATTTGACGGTTTTATTTTTCTTTGTTTTCTGTTGGTTGAAGTGAATTTTCTGTGCGATCGTGGTAGTCATATTCTGTAAGCGTGTTTACTTAAATTGGACCATCAAATTCATGAACTGTCTCAAATGGAATGTGGAGCCATTAGGCTCCCCAGGTTTGAGCGAAACATATTTGTTCCTATTATTGAAACGTTACCACTCAAGCTTAAGTAATGAAAGTAGGAGTGATTTGGTTTGAGAATAAAACGGCACCATGCGACTGTAATTTTTCTAAATTAAAATGGGAAATGTTAGCCCCATCGGCTTAATTATTAGACATGCGATTAAACTTGCTATAAAATCGTTTCCATGTTTTTTCAAAATATTTACTAATTGTTTCAACCTTGCACGTCTAAATAGAAACAATTTGTTCAAAGACGAGAAGTTGCTACTCTTACGTTCTTGATTATTCAATTTCTATGAACTGTGACATGATCATTTCCAACCGGTCTTAATTGGGCTCTACCACTTCAGTCTTCATTACACCTACACTACATGACCAAAAGTATGTGGACACCTGCTTGTCGAATATCTCGTTCCAAAATCGTGGGCATTAATATGGAGTTGGTCCCCTCTTTACTGCTATAACCGCCTCCACTCTTCTGGGAAGGCTTTCCACTAGATGTTGGACATTGCTGCGGGGACTTGCTTCCATTCAGCCATGAGCATTAGTGATGTTGGGCGATTAGGCCTGGCTTGCAGTCGGCTTTCCAATTCATCCCAAAAGTGTTTGATGGGGTTGAGGTCAGGGCTCTGTGAAGGCCAGACAAGTTCTTCCACACCGATCTCGACAAACCATTTCTGTATGGACCTCGCTTTGTGCAAGGGGGCATTGTCATACTGAAACAGGAAAGGGCCTTCCCCAAACTGTTGCCACCTAACTTTACAGTTGGCACTATGCATTCGGGCAGGTAGCGTTCTCCTGGCATCCGCCAAACCCATATTTGTCCGTCTGACTGCCAGATGGTGAAGTGTGATTCATCACGCCAGAGAACGCGTTTCCACTGCGGCGAGCTTTACACACTCCAGCCGACACTTGGCATTGCGCATGTTGATCTTAGGGTTGTGTGCGGCTGCTCGGCCATGGAAACCCATTTTATGAAGCCCCCGACAAACAATTATTGTGCTGATGTTGCTTCCAGAGGCAGTATGGAACTCGGTAGTGAGTGTTGCAACCGAGGACAGGCTATTTTTAATCGCTACGCGCTTCAGCACTCGGTGGTCCTGTTCTGTGAGCTTGTGTGGCCTACCACTTCACGGCATTGTTGCTCCTAGACGTTTCCACTTCACAATAACAGTACTTACAGTTGACCAGGGCAGCTCTAGCAGGGCAGAAATTTGACAAACTGACTTGTTGGAAAGGTGGCATCCTATGACGGTACCACGTTGAAATCACTGAGCTCTTCAGTAAGGCCATTCTACTGCCAATGTTTGTCTATGGAGATTTCATGGCAGTGTGCTCGATTTTATACACCTGTCAGCAATGGGTGTGGCTGAAATAGCAGAATCCACTAATTTGAAAGGGTGTCCACATACTTTTGTATATATAGTGTACCTCAGAACACTCAACAAACCTCATGTCAACTGCGGGTGTTGGGAAGGCCTTCAACTGTCCCTCTATCATTATAACATTAATATTTGTGTAGCCTTGCTGCTTCACAGTATTTGGATGTAGGAGTGGGCTGTAGACTACAGTTGGTTATGGTTTACTTTTGATTTCTGTTAGGAAAATATGAATTGTTATATCTCATTGTGTTTGGTTCCCATGACAACATGCACATTCTATACTACACCTGCTTATTGCACATATATTCCTTGACATGGCTTTTTGTGATGTGTTAAAACTGTAGTGCATGACCTTGTTGCTCTTACTGCACTTCCAGCCACGTTTTCCCTTCTCGCTAATTATTACAGCTAAAATGGCTCCTGGGCTCCTGGATGCCATGTTGCGTGTGACGGGGAAGAGAATTAGTCGCGCAATGCCGTGGACGCAGTCCCCAGAAAGGTAAAGCCCTCTGCCCCCGACCACGCCTGCACTTCGACCATACACTTCCCTCATTGACCACACTCCTGCACAACGAGGCACCCCATCTTATTGTTTATTTGAGATCTGTGATGCTGGAAGCCCAAGAAACTATAACAAGACACCCAGTTCACAGACATAGGGGCCTGAATGTCTGGCCATGTCCAACGGGTTAGTGAACCCACACCATGGCACACCATGGCACATACACTATCCAGCCTTTGCAGTCCCACCTGATCTGGGTTTGTTGTTGGATGTGCCTGGAAATAATCCAGCCTTTCCATGCCTCTTTCTGATGCCGTTTTCCATAAGGGAATTAGATGACCCATCTACAGTAGTCATGGATTTGTCTTCTTTTCTTTAATTCTATTTATTTTTAAAGGAAGTATTAAGCCAAATTGAAATTAACCACTATATAATGTCATTCAATAACTATTGAGGTAATCCCTCCAGATTTTTTTATTTATTTTTTTACCTGTACTCAAACAGATTTAGGAAACTATCCTATTGTAATTGAGGATGATCAGATTGGGGTTTGCCGGAGATGTTGCGTATGTTTGTGTTGTGGCATATTTTTCTGAGGTATTTCCAGTGAGACGAGACGTGCATTCACTCTCAAAACTGAGGTGTTCCAGCTGTGCTTTGAACGGCTAAGGACGCAGTGGTACGCAAAAGGCCAGATGAACGGAGGGAGGTAGGGCTATCGACAACTGTGTCCCACGCATGTTGGGTGAGTAACCAATGCACCACTGACCGGCTCAAATCCACCTACCCCCCTTCAATCCGCAACACAACGCCCAACCCTCTCACTCTTATCCCATAACCAATACATCTACAGGCCTACAACACCATCGCCTAGAGAAAACATTCCACAGCTGCGTTAGCTTAGAAGATATGGATGCCAAGAGGACACCATTCAGTATTGTACCTCCCCTGTCTAGTTACGTTGCAAAGTCAATTCTACAGTTCCTAATCGCCCTGTTAAATTGTCTAATTACAATTTGGACACCTTGATTGGGAACCTTAATGTTATCGTGTGGTTGATTTAAAGGAATACTTTGGGATTTTGGCAATGAAGCCCTTTTATCTACTTCCTCAGAGTCAGATGAACTCATGGATACCATTTTTATGTCTCTGCATCCAGTATGTTTCTCGAGCCAATGCTAGCTAGCGTTGGCACAATTGAAGTTTATGGTATCTACTAGCATGCTAGCAGTTACGATAGACTTCCAGTCATCGCGCTAATACTAGATAGCAATTGTGCAAACACCAGTTGACGACTTCCTTCAAACTGCACGCAGAAACATAAAAATTGTATCCACGAGTTCATCTTACTCTGGGGAAGTAGATAAAGGGCTTCATTGCCAAAATCCTGAAGTATCCCGTTAAGATTTCTTAGGCTGCGTTTACACAGGCAGTGCAATTCTGATCTATTGACACTAATTGGTCTTTTGACTGAGGTCGGACTACACTGTGTACAAAACATTAGGAACACCTGCTCTTTCCATGACAGACTGACCAGGTGAATCCAGGTGAAAGCAATGATCCCTTATTGATGTAACTTGTTAATTCCACTTCAATCAGTGTAGATGAAGTGGAGGAGACCAGTTAAAGACGGATTTTTAAGCCTTGAGACAATTGAGACATGTATTGTGTGTGTGCGTGTGTGTGCGTGCGCCATTCAGAGGGTGAATGGGCAAGACAAAAGATGTAAGTGCCTTTGAACAAGGTATAGTAGTAGGTGCCAGGCGCATCAGTTTGAGTGTGTCAAGAACTGCAACGCTGCTGGGTTTTTCATGCTCAACAGTTTCCCGTGCGTATCAAGAATGGTCCACCACCCAAAGGACATCCAGTCAACTTGACACAACTGTGGGAAACAATGGAGTCAACATGGACCAGCATCCCTGTGGAACGCTTCCGACACCTTGTACCATGCCCAGATGAATTGAGGCTGTTCTGAGGGTAAAAGGGGGTGCAACTCAATATTAAGGTGTTCCTAATTTTTTTTGTACACTCAGTGTATATCGGTTTACGGTACACCTTGCACAGTTTGAATCAAAGTTCCCTTACTCATCTGTTACATTCAGGTTCTAAATCAGCACTAACCACATACTACTAAACAATTGTTCTCCAGTTCCCCCTTCTCAATCTTTTGTGCATTGGAACTCCTGACAACATATTTTTACTAAGAGACTTGTTTGAGCTCATGTGGATTAAGATGGAAAATATATGTAAGATCAAGCTTTATTAGAAATCAGGGAAAATACTGTAAATCTGTAGATTATGGTTATTTGTCCATTACAGAAAAGGAAATACAGGTTGATTGCAGAACCATTTATTTGAAATATAAAAATAATAATCACCTGAAATGCTTAGTGATAAATGTTTAATTTTTTATTGTCATATTAGTTCAATTAAGACACATTGTACTATGTTATTTGTAAGACTCAATAAATGACATTGAAACAACTAATTTGCTTTGGATAGCATACTTTTTTACGGGCATGGAGGGACATGTTTACTGAAAGGTGGGGGGGGGTAAGAATTGGGCTGCCTGTGTAAATGCATCCAAAGTGACTCATATTGATCTGTAGAGAAGTCATGCATTCTTTACTGAACACAAATATAAACACAACATGCAGCAATTTTAAAGATGTTACTGAGTTACAGTTCATATGAGGAAATCAGTAAATTGAAATAAATTCATTTGGCCCTATCTATGGATTTCACATGCCTGGGAATACAGATTGTTGGTCAGGATGCCTTTTTAAAAAATGGGCCTCACAATGGGCCTCGGGATCTCGTCACGGAATTTTCGTGCATTAAAATTGCAATTGTGTTTGTTGTCCGTAGCTTATGCCTGCCATACCATGCCACCATGGGGCACTCTGTTCACAACGTTGGCATCAGCAACCCGCTCGCCCGCAACGCCAGGTGGATGGATACTTGTTTGCAAAGGATAAATGCTCACTAACAGGGATGTAAACAAATTTGTGCACAACATTTGAGAGAAATAACCTTTTTGTGTTTATGGAACATTTCTGGGATCTTTTATTTCAGCTCATGAAACATGGGACCAACACTTTACATGTTGCGTTTATATTTTGGTTTAGTGTAGAATAGATTGGTGCATCTGCAAAAGGCGTAATGAAACTGATATGCACGTCTGGACATCCTGTAGTTACGCCTATAGCCTTGTTGGTGTGTCACTTGTATTTAACCGGTTGCTGTCACGTGTGTCGCCTCTGACCAGGGGTTGGAGTGCCGTCTTTACTTCGTGCGGTTGGAGTAGCATCTGTAGGCAGGAATCTGAAATCGGGCGCAGCTTTCTCTGCCACAGAAAGTGTCCCTACAAATTTGCGGGCTTAGGAGTTGAAAGGTGCAAATTAAATTCATTAGGTCGAGGGGATAAGCATCTCCCAAAGGAGACAGCGAAATGACAGCAATCGAAACTCAGGTGCAATATGGCTCCTACATGACTTCCGAGCAAGTCTACATGAACCAAGAGGATGATTGGGACAGAGACCTTCTGTTGGACCCCGCCTGGGAGAAACAGCAGCGCAAGGTAATATTCTTTACCGAGTCATACTAAGTAGGAGGGCCCACAAAGGTTGCGATGCATTATGGAAAATTACATTTCACAATCTTTATCTCACGTTAACATACTCTTCTTTCTCAATATTCACAACAGGGGCCTATGTAGCCTACAGGGAGTAACATTGTTAGTGTGATCTCTGTGGATATGTAATGAGTTGTCAGTGAACTTATTGATTAAATGATTGCATGCACAATAACATTTTGGGAATGGGTAACAGTCTCACTGATCTAATTCAATACTGGTCATTCATTCACCTGTTAGATTTGGGAAGATTGATTGCACATAATTATACCAGTTTATACTTCAACCATAACCCCTACCAAACCTTAACCCTTACCTTAACCATTTAAAATGTCAACTTCAATGGGGGGTAGGGACGTCCCAAGTATCCCAGATAGCAATGGATACTTGGGATGTCTGATAGTTGTCATTGACCGGGTTAGGCTGCATTGGTTTCACATCAGTCTCTTACAGTTTCTATAGTGCCGAGACCGCAACAGTGAGAGACCGCAACAGATGGCAACACCAAGACAGGGAGACGTAGAAGTGGCAAGAGAGCTTGCTGCGTTTCAGACCCCTAAATAGACTAATGAACTATAAATACTTAACCTGTACCTCAACCCTTCTATCATGTCCCTTCAACCCATCAATCCCACTGCTACTGCAAGCACTTTGCTTGTTCATCATTCTCTGGGGGTTTATGAGAGTACACCATGGTAGACGTATCCATTAAGGGCCCTAAATGTTTTAAGTAAAAACCTCTAGAACATCACCATTCTTTTGACTTGTGCTCACTGTGCCGTTGTACTTTTGTCAGGATCACAGCAAGATAGGCTTTAATACACTGGAACAACCTCCATGCTGAATTCACTATTTTGGGGTGCAGGCATCTGACCAGAAGGTCCTCTTCAAGTCCTTAGGGACTGTTTGCGCCAAACACTTAAGAACAAATGTGATGACTGTACACACTAACTTACTTCACATAAGCCTACGGAAATTCTTGTCGTAGAGGGCCTTGTGATTTCTGTGTTTGTTGCTTGCTACCAGTGGCATAGTCGGGATGTTCAGATAAAAATGCATTAATCATGGCACCTAGAACCCAATCAGTTAATAATGTTAAGGCTATGACGCGAGACTATGATCATGTCAGCTCTGATTATGTTGCACTGCACTCAGTAGATGCCTAGGGACCCTCTTTTGTGGCATTTGAGAATTTATTGCATCGAGTATGTTCACCTTTCGCAATGGTGTTTGCGTCCAGGATTTACCTGCAAAAATAACAATTGGGATTATATATTCCTGTATTATACTATGTATTTCATATCTACACCTTTAACTATCTTCTTAGGTTTACGGTTAATGCTGTAACATGTGGTTGGGTGTTCCCCTGGCTCAGGGTGTAGTTTAGGGATTAGGCCTAATCAATGTTTATGGAGGGCTGTCTGATCCTACCTCTGGTCTCTGGGCCCTGACTACCATAGGTCGGTCGGTCTGTCTGTCTGTCTACCACCTGTTAGCACTCTGTTTGGCCTCCATCAGTTGCTACATAGATTGTTGGATGCAGCAGCCTAGGCAAGGTACCAGTTTTACACCACTCCACATGCATCAGGCTCACAGGTGACATGCTCTGCCTCACAGAGGGATTGCTGGATTGTTATGTATTATACCCACTTATACCCACTTAAAGGAGTAGTTCACTATTTTACAACTTGATGTTAGATGGTTTCTCACTTTGAAAGTATTCTATGGGCCAAGAGAAACTAATCCATGGTTCAGTTCTTTAAACGGCCACTACAAACTTCAGTTAACCTTAGCCACCACAAGCTAACAATCAATGGAAGTGATGGGGGCATGTGAGCATGTAAAAAAAAAAAAGAATGTCCAAATCACCTGAAATCAATTCAAATCAACTCTATATTTGGTTTGATGTTACTTAAAGCTACAGTATATAACTTGTTAGGCGACCTGACCAAATGCACATAGAAATGTGTGTTAGATCTTTCATTCTCATTGAAAGCAAGTCTAAGAAGCGGTATCTGTTCTATGTGCGCTATTTCTATGCTTCCCGTACTTAAGTTTCGTTTTTGTGTCTTTTACTTTCGGTTTTGTACACCAGCTTCAAACAGCTGAAAATACAATATTTTTGGTTAAGGAAAATATATTTCACAGCAGTTTAGATGCTACAAGGATTCTCTACACAATGACTGCTTGTTTTGTCACATAAACTAAAATTAGGCAAACTATTAGAATTGTAGCAAGCAGGAAATGGCTGAGCGATTTCTGCATAGTTCATCTTTAAAGGTTATTTGGCCATTTAAAAAGAACATGCTCACATGCCCCCATCACTTCCATTGATTGTTAGCTTGTGGTGGCTAAAGTTAGCTGAAGTTTGTAGTGGCTGTTTTAAAGAAAACTGAACCATGGATTACAGTTTCTATGGTCCCAAAGACTACATTCAGGGTGAAGAACCAACTAACATCAAGTTGTAAAATACTACTCCTTTAAGCATCTCTGAAGGAGTTACATTATATTGCTTTGCTCACACAATATTGTTACAAATACACAGACATTTTAGAGCTTGCAAGAAAGTCATTTCACTGTACTTGTGCACGTGACATTAAAACGTAATACATGACACTTGAAACATTTTGTTGTATGGATGTTTGTCAGTGATGAGTGATGAAACCACAACTGCTGAAATGTTCTTATCAAGTTTCTATCACTTGTATCTTTTTCCAGCACATGAACCAGTGTGCTGTGTGTATTCTGGTCCACTAAATGCTGTGCAAAAAATACCAGCCTCTAAAACCATACTATCTCAATGTCTTATTGCGTAGTTATTGATTGGCTTTCCACTGCATGGTCATTGAACATTTTAACACCCTGATACAGTATGATGGAATGCAGTTAATGCTTTTGGGTGGTCCTGACTCAGTTTCAACACCGGTTTGCAATGAACTACAAGCCTGGCTAGCAATGAACTACAGCCAAATACACCAATTACAACTTCCTATGGTCAGCATGATCTATTATTCACTTGTAGAAATTATTATAACAGCAGGTGTATCTTGTCTCACCTAGTTCACCTGTCATATCTATTTATTTTCTCATAAGGGTAACTTAAACTATGTGACTGTGAAATCATTCAATACATTCATTTGAGCCGTTTTTCTACATTCTGAAAGATTAGCAGGTAAGTTAAGGTACAACTCTTTGGTTTTGGAGATCAGGGAATTATGGTGGCTGAATCTGTCGGGAGAGAGAGAGGGCAAGATGGGGGAGCCTTTTACAGGCTGTAGAGGGAGGGAGGCTGAGAAAGCCATCAGTATGATCAAATGGCAGTTGCTATTCCAGAAGAGGTGTCCTTGTAGGGCAGCTTCTATAAACTGCCTGGTGTGGCCCAGTAGGCCAACGGTGGTGGGGCGTTATCGGTGTCAGGAGTTGCGGTCACGCAGGTAATTCTGATGACCCCATTTATACATTTTGCTTTACACTAGGCAAGTGTACATGGCAAAGGCCTTACTCTACACTAGGCAAGTGTCCAGAATGGTGACTTAATGTGACAACTCACGATGGCAGAGAAGAGCCCCAATAAAAAAAATCCCAAGCTTGCTTGGTGCTAGCATTTCCAACGTACTCTTCCGCCCCCCAAATACCAGTCAAGGGTCTACACAGAATTCTGTTGTAACCTGTTCTTACGAGTGTCTCCTGTATTCCAAAACACTGTAAATGTGCTCAATTTAGCTAATGTCATGCAAATTAATTATATTGTATAGGTGTAGGCCTAACTGTCTCCAATGCCCCATATAATGAACTGTCATTACTGATATCATTATTGATTAAATAGTCTGTGAAAATCCATCAGATTCAGGTAAAGGTATCTTTATGATAAATCAATTATCTTTGACCAAAAGATCTCTGTTGACCCGCTGCTCCAAACTGGACAAAATGAGATCAAATGAAACTTCCTGTGTAAAGGAAACAAGGTCTTTGTACATACGTGGGACACGAGAGGGTAACAATGTCACTGTGAATAGACCATGATGATGTAATTATTACAGCTATGTTCGCTGCTTTAGCAGTGGCCAGTGGTGGGATTTGGGAAATGGGGCATGATTGATGTCCTAGGTGTTTTAGGGAGAGGGGAGGTCCTTCTCTGTTAGGACTGAAATTGGATCCTCACTCTTAAAATATGGCAGGTGCGGGACAGGTGTCATAAATTCTCACTGTCTCGTGTAGCTCAGTTGGTAGAGCATGGCTCTTGCAACGCCAGGGTTGTGGGTTCGATTCCCACGGGGGGCCAGTATGAAAAAATGTATGCACTCACTAACTGTAAGTCGCTCTGGATAAGAGCGTCTGCTAAATGACTAAAATGTAAATGTCTCGTTCACAAATGTTGTCTTCCATAATCGTAAATGCCAGAATGTATTAGTATTGTATTTGTGAGTTTTCTGTCTAATGAGATGATAATGTACATAAGCTATATGTAGTAGTACCAATGCTACGTTATTGCATAATGCTTTTGGTTAATCTGTTTTGTTAGTAAGCGGCATTTATAAATCCTTGTGTCTTTTAATAGATACCATGTTGCATCATCCATAACTGCATGTAAGCGTCAATATCTGTCGGTACAGTCTTATAAGACTCACTGTACTTTCGACACCAGGCCTACAAATTATGCTGATGATGTTAGCCCTTTAGCAGTTATTAATAGTCAGTGGAGTTTCTGCAGCCCTCTCAAATGCTGGCAGACATACATGCGGTGGCCATTAACTCAATGAGCTGACGGGGCGCATCACTAGTTGACATGTTGTAAGTCATTATGCGGTAGTAACTAGCCTGGTCCCAGATCTGTTTGTGCTCTTGTCAACGCCATTGCTGTCATTGTCAAGCCAAACATAACAATGAGTGACAGGGAGTTGGCATGATGGCACAAACAGACTGGTACTCGTAGGTGGTTACCTTTTGTTAGCCATTTATCTCAGAACTAAAAACTCACACAATTTGGTCAGTTGCTCGATTGCGTAGTCTGTCCACGAGAAATTAAACCTCTTGTGTATGGTCTGACATGTAATGTGTTATAGTATAACTTTGTAGGGATGGGATTATCATTATAGCAGTAATGGGCGCTGCCCTCCCCCAAGTTTTTTGAAATGATCATTCCTTGTAGATGCAGACAGGATAGAGGATTTCAGTTGCATTTTGATAGTCACTTGGTGCTTGGTACTCAGTCTATAGAATGGGTTTATTATAACATTAACCAAACCTATACAAGAAGTGGTGTGGAACAGCAACTATAACCATTCAACAACTCACCTCAAAGGCTTACACAGGTATACCATGCCAGGAGTGAAGTAACAATGGGCACCATTTTGCATGTTTTGGGGACGTCCTCATTCTTTCCTTTGATGACACTGTGGTACCAACATAACACAGACTTCTACTCGTAGCCCTTTACTGCTGCAAACAAAACAATATTCCATGCATGCTTTTTGCTGTACACCTAAATGATGTATTACATTTAACTTAGCGATGGAGATAAAATAACAAAGATAAAGATTTATGTCATGTACAAAACATAACTGGTATGGAGCGAAGTGGCTGGAAATACAGTACCGTTTTTATTCTATTTTTAGAAAAGCGTTTGTGGATTTTGTTTTGATTCAACCCTTGCTTTGACGTGATTGTTTGGTGCTTTAGGTTATTCACTCACTAACTGTAAGTCGCTCTAGATAAGAGCGTCTGCTAAATGACTAAAATGTAAAAATGTAAATGATTATGGCTCCTACACTTTCATCTCGAGTGGAAGGATGTACATTGTTTATGTTCAGTCTAGTTACAAACCTTGCCAAATCCTTTGGTGAGGAGCTAAGAGTGTGAGTAATCATCTCTTGTGACTATTGTGGTTACAGTGCATTCGGAAAGTATTCAGACCCCTTGACTTTTTCAACATGTTGTTACGTTACAGCCTTATTCTAAAATGGCTTAAATAAATACAAATCCTCATCAATCTACACAAAATACCCCATAATGAAAAAGAGAAAACTGGTTTTAGAAATGTCTGCAAATGTATATAAAAAAAACAAACAGAAATACCTTATTTACATAAGTATTCAGACCCTTTGCTATGAGACTCGAAATTGAGCTCAGGTGTATCCTGTTTCCATTGATCATCCTTGAGATGTTTCTACAACTTGATTGGAGTCCACTTGTGGTAAATTCAATTGATTGGACATGATTTGGAAAGGCACACACCTGTCTATATAAGGGCCCACAGTTGACAGTGCATGTCAGAGCAAAAACCAAGCCATGAGGTTGAAGGAATTGTCCGTAGAGTTCTGAGACAGGATTGTGTCGAGGCACAGATCTGGGGAAGGGTACCAAAACATTTCTGCGGCATTTGAAGGTCCCCAGGAACACAGTGGCCTCCAACATTCGTAAATGGAAGACGTTTGGAACCACCAAGACTCTTCTTAGAGCTGGCCTCCCGGCCAAACTGAGCAATCGAGGGAGAAGGGCCTTGGTCAGGGACGTGACCAAGAACCCAATGGTCACTCTGACAGAGCACCAGAGTTCCTCTGTGGAGATGGGAGAACCTTCCAGAAGGACAACCATCTCTGCAGCACTCCACCAATCAGGCCTTAATGGTAGAGTGGCCAAACGGAAGCCACTCCTAAGTAAAAGGCACATGACAGCCGACTTGGAGTTTGCCAAAAGGCACCTAAAGGACTCTCAGACCATGAGAAACAAGATAATCTGTTCTGATTAAACTAAGATTGAACTCTTTGGTCTGAATGTCAAGTGTCACGTCTGGAGGAAACCTGGCACCATCCCTACGGTGAAGCATGGTGGTGGCAGCATTATGCTGTGGGGATGTTTTTCAGCGGCAGGGACTGGGAGACTAGTCTGGCTCGAGGGAAAGATGAACGGAGCAAAGTACAGAGAGATCCTTGATAAAAACCTACTCCAGAGCGCTCAGGACCTCAGACTGGGGCGAAGGTTCACCTTCCAACAGGACAACGACCCTAAGTACACAGCCAAGACAACGCTGGAGTGGCTTCGGGACAAGTCTCTGAATGTCCTTGAGTGGCCCAGCCAGAGCCCGGACTTAAACCCGATCAAACATCTCTGGAGAGACCTGAAAATAGCTGTGCAGCGACGCTCCCCATCCAACCTGACAGAGCTTGAGAGGATCTGCAGAGAAGAATGGGAGAACTCCCCAAATACATTTACATTACATTTTTTACATTTTAGTCATTTAGCAGACGCTCTTATCCAGAGCGACTTACAGTTAGTGAATACATATTATTATTATAATTTTTTTAATTTATTGCCCCCCCCCCCCCCGTGGGAATCAAACCCACAACCCTGGCGTTGCAAACGCCATGCTCTATCAACTGAGCTACATCCCTGCCGGCCATTCCCTCCCCTACCCTGGACGACGCTGGGCCAATTGTGCGCCGCCCATGAGTCTCCCGGTCACGGCCGGCTGCGACAGAGCCTGGATTCGAACCAGGATCTCTGCGATGCAGTGCCTTAGACCACTGCGCCACTCAGGTGTGCCAAGCTTGTAGGGTCATACCCAAGAAGACTCAAGGCTGTAATCTCTGCCAAAGGTGCTTCAATACAGTACTGAGTAAAGGGTTTGAATACTTATGTAAATGTAATATTTCAGTTGTTTATTTTTAATACATTTGCAAAAAATTATAGAAACCTGTTTTTGCTTTGTCATTATGGGGTGTTGTGTGTAGATTGATGAGGGGGGAAAAAACAACTTAATCCATTTTAGAAAAAGGTTGTAAAGTAACAAAATGTGGAAAAAGTCAAGGGGTCTGAATACTTTCCGAATGCACTGTATATTACCATAGTTATTTACACTGATACAAGAGTTGTGAAACACATAGTAAACACAAACATACTGCAATGTTGTTTACTATAGAATGTGTTATTATTATTGAAAAAATTCCATAGACAAGGATTCTAATTCTTAAACTGATCTGGGCTGTGGCAGAAATAGAGGATTGTGGATTAAAGTAGGACTAGCAAAGCAATTCAAGCAGTAAGGGACTGGAAACCAAGCGTTCATTATACGGTGGCAACTCAGAGGTAATCATGGAAATGGTGGCAGTACATACAAGAAAAAAAAATGGAAATATTGATGCTGATGTGTAACGGTCCTCTTTTATTTCTTGCATGATGGGAGTTTAGAAATTTGGACCGTTTGGATTTGGTGACACCGCTGTTATTTAGCTAAATGCCAGACTCAAAAGTATATTTTGTTGCTCTTAATATGATATAAAACATTGTGAAAGTGTTTTGGTAAAAGCATATGTTACTTTTTTCGTGTGTGGGCTTGTATTACTATCGTTGTGAGTACCAGAAATCCCCAAAAGGATAGTAAAACTAGGACAATTCTCCTTCGTGGGCATTTCCCACGTCCCCACGAGGAAAAAGGCTAGCTGTTAGGGTTAGGGTTTAGGTCTAGGGGTTAGGTTTAGGGTAAGAGTTAGGGTTAGGGAAAATATGATTTTGAATGGAAATAAATGTTAGGTTTGTGTGTGTGTGTGTACAGTAGACCTAAACAACATCATGTGTATGAGTCTATGTTGAGTCTATGTTGTGTGTTGTAGATATTCATGAGTGTTTGTGTGTGCTCATGTTTTCTTTGTGTGTGCACACGTTTGTGTGTCCACGTGCAGATGCCTGCCTGTTTCCTCTGTCTGAGCCCTCAGGCTTGCTTGTGCCATCCCACTGTGTTAAGGGTGCAGGTCCCATATTCTTTCCCAGGGTAATTCCACAGTAACAGAATGACGCTGAGACTCCGATTTTGAACTTTTAAAAGTATACCAAACAAAAACGATTGATTGCAAAGTTAAACAAACCATGCAACTCTATGCACAAGGACTACTTTTAACAATTTCCACTGAAAATTGTACAAAAACAAATTTACTCGAAGAACAGTGCAGATGTAAAGTTTGGTAACAGAATGACGGTGAAATCTACCTTAGTTTTTATGTGACCACGTTTGACCAAAACTTGGTTAAATATCTACACCGAATGAAGATTCAAAGATGTCTGCAGAAAGAATGGAGGTGTCAGCTATGACATGACACCTTGAGTTTGAAACAAACATATTTAGGTTATTGAACTACAGTAGGTGAAGTGGATTTACATCCGGTGACGGAATTATGGTAAAGGAATTACATCATGGGTCCCTGATCTGTACTATACAGAAATGCATAATTATGAATCTCATTCTCTTCATGGTGATGTATCCTGAATAGGTACACAAAGGTAGAAATGTTTTATATCCTTCTTCGTATGTTTGAGTATTATTTTACACACTTGCTATTATTCTAATGAGCTCCTTCCCCAAACAAGACCAAATTTGGTTGGTCCAGAGCAGACCAAGTCTTTACAACTACTTTTCAACGTCCATGGATGTCTGGTGTCAGTCGGTGCTCAGTGGGGCAGAGGGTTTGTTACAGTAAATGGAAAGAGGGTAGGTGTCAGTAAGTGCCGTGAGAGGTGACATTAAGTGGAGGGGTTGTCCAGACTGTTTTCACACTCTTGCTTTGACCACCACGCGACAGAAAGTAAAATAAATCAGTTATGAGCTGGACATAACAGTATGCCAGTGGAGGGAGGACAGTAGCAGGTGACCCAACTGTGGTTTGAGACTACTACGAATTCCCATTGTAGCCAATTCAGTTGCAGTCATTCTGTTACAGATTTTTTTAGTCATTCTAATACCGATTTGCTAACAGAATGACGCGTTTTAATCACTTAATACGTCATAAACCAAACAGTTATCAGTACCCCCTAAAAAAATTAAAATATATAATAATAATAATAATAATAATAATAATTGTTATCAGTAAAAACACTGTAACTAATTGGTAGGTCTACCTTTACTTGTTACTTCTGTGAACTTTCACTATCCTCCCTCATGAGGGAGAGAAATTAGAAAATATCCTGAAGATATGTGGGTTTTTGGTAACAGAATGATAAGACACTAGGCTATATTTCTTAAATTTACATAAGGCAAATGATTTCTGCAAAAATAAATATAAACGTTGACATTAGTTGTCAGGGGTCTTTACTTCAACATTATTGTGTTTTGATGTATTTCTAATACCTTTTTAAGACTTTTTCTGGTAGATGTTTTCTAAGACCCCTTTTCCTTCTGTTGACCAGAAATCAAAGCCTTTGCTTATTCCAAATTCTTTGGATGGAAAATTGTTGGAAAATGTATATATGCCTTAATATCTCAACAATATGGACTCCTAGCTTTCATTTGACACCACATTTGACATGCTCCTATGAACTTCACATGTTAGTGCTCATGGAAATGCCCCCACTAACAACAATGGTTAGTAGAGAGCAGGTGGGCTCCTGCCAGATGACCCAGTGACTCAGGCCTGCATGCCTGTGGAGGGTGCTAATCCCAGTGCCAGCCCAGCCCCTTGGAGTGCCAGGCCCAGGGCCACAGTTTCTCACAGCCCCCTGAATGGGAGTGCCAGGCTAAGGGCCACAGTCTCTCACAACTCCCTGGGAGTGCCAGGCTAAGGGCCACAGTCTCTCACAACTCCCTGGGAGTGCCAGGCTAAGGGCCACAGTCTCTCACAACTCCCTGGGAGTGCCAGGCTAAGGGCCACAGTCTCTCACTGGCCTTAAACCTAGCCTCGTTTCCCAGGCTTCCTCACATTCAAGTGATGAACGAGACTTGGAAGGAAGACATGGCAGGACTATAGCCCCAGACCTGCTATATTACCAACAGGGCTCCACAATGATAGCCACTGTATTTTTCCCATAGTTCACTCTGGTTTGAGGTAATACGTTGGAGAAGCTATTGCCCTCAGTGACGGCAACAAGCATCGTTTCAGGTGGAGTTTCTTTGCTTCAATGCTCAGTTTAGCATTTTTCTGAAGGCTGGTTTAGCCTGGAAGTTGGATTAACACCTTAGCATTAATACAAGTGATAGTAATATAATCATGGCTTGGTACAGTAATTCTCAGCTAGAGAAAGAGTTGCTCAATTACTGAATGGTGTGGTGTGGTATGCCGGTATGGGAATTTGTGTTATGTGAGTTAATGTAATGTTATTGGTTCAGCTTTAGAAACAGGTCATTGAGACATTAATGTTGTAGTAAGGCCTTGTTTGTTATTCTGGTTTTATGTGCAATAGATATTTGGACATGAATTACCCCCAGCTAGCTCAGAACACTACTCAGTAAAGTTGTAGTTCAACACTGGTTATGCATTAGTCTAGTAGGTAGGGATAGGTCATTGTTATATCAGTATGAATGCCTCTTTTGTCCAAGTCTGTTTCTTGTTCATTTCCTCAATTCTTGCTGATGTTTTCTTTACCTGTGTCATACACAAGAGATCCATTCCATGTTATCATTCTTTCCAGAGTTCTTGGGCATTTTGATATTCATTTTACAAGTCAATTAAACATTATGATGATCATTATGAATTGGTCTATCATCCTTAAGTATCAGTTTAACACATTAAGGTATTTCATTTTCATTAATTCACTGGTAATAAAGAGGTTTTGCAAGAGTGGTCACTGCCTTTCACTGATGAAAAAGGATAAATGGTTAATAATTGTATTATCCCATCCCAAATCACCAGTGGGCAGGATAAAGGTGTTACTGAAAAGCTAACATGGAGAGTTGTTCAAAAAGATCACCCCCTCTCTTTTTCCCAGCATTCCCTTTCCCCACACTGTTGGCTGAGAGTGTCTCCTGCAGGAATGCTGTGCTGTCAGCTGTCCCCTGGCTACCCGATATAGCCTCCTTCACCCACTCCTCCGCCTCCCTGCTCCTCCTTCGCCCCCCTCCCCCAACCCGGTCTAAAATTGGGCATCTATGGCAGTAGGGGGTGATTTGAGGTTTAGACACCTGCTGCGGAAGAGTCTCCTCTTCCAGCCTTAAATCAAATTACATTGGGCCTGAGCATTCTTCAGTCTCTCTCCATTTCGCCCTCTCTTTCCCTCTCATGATCTCTCACTCTGCTCCAGTTTATGGAAAACAGCACATGCTGTGTTTTTATCTATTTCTTAAGCCCATCGATAAATACAAACAAATTGATCTTCGCAACTTCCAACAGCTTCACTCTAGGTTCAGTCCTTCCCGCAGACTCTGCTTTCTCTGCCTTGTATTGCCACAGCAGCTTCTGCATCACATTGTCATGTGTTCAAAATAGTAGCCATTACTATGTACTCTTCAAAATGATGTGTAAAAGCTATTTCACAGTCTTAGAAAATAGGTAAATACCATACTCATAAATGAATGGACATACAGTATCATTTACCCTATGCTTTTTTGACTTAATTATTTTTATTTTTCAACAACAATACAAGACAATACGAATGGCCTTTCCCATCAGTGGGTGCTCTGGTCAGTGGGTGGGCTCAACCCCGAGACACCGCAGGGCGAAGCCCCCGCCCCCGGCCCAAATTGATTTTCCAAAAGCGAGAAGGACCAAGCCCCGCCCGACGCCCGGACTTGTATGGTAGCGAGCGTACCCATAACCACCAGTACCAGCGCGAAAACGAAACATGAATAACTAAACGCAAAACATAGAATAATCACATCCCCCTCACACCTGATTGGAGGACCTCAAACATTCATACTGTGCATGTGTGTATGTACAGTGGGGAAAAAAAGTATTTAGTCAGCCACCAATTGTGCAAGTTCTCCCACTTAAAAAGATGAGAGAGGCCTGTAATTTTCATCATAGGTACACGTCAACTATGACAGACAAAATTAGGAAAAAAAATCCAGAAAATCACATTGTAGGATTTTTTATGAATTTATTTGCAAATTATGGTGGAAAATAAGTATTTGGTCAATAACAAAAGTTTCTCAATACTTTGTTATATACCCTTTGTTGGCAATGACACAGGTCAAACGTTTTCTGTAAGTCTTCACAAGGTTTTCACACACTGTTGCTGGTATTTTTGCCCATTCCTCCATGCAGATCTCCTCTAGAGCAGTGATGTTTTGGGGCTGTCGCTGGGCAACACGGACTTTCAACTCCCTCCAAAGATTTTCTATGGGGTTGAGATCTGGAGACTGGCTAGGCCACTCCAGGACCTTGAAATGCTTCTTACGAAGCCACTCCTTCGTTGTCCGGGCGGTGTGTTTGGGATCATTGTCATGCTGAAAGACCCAGCCACGTTTCATCTTCAATGCCCTTGCTGATGGAAGGAGGTTTTCACTCAAAATCTCACGATACATGGCCCCATTCATTCTTTCCTTTACACGGATCAGTCGTCCTGGTCCCTTTGCAGAAAAACAGCCCCAAAGTATGATGTTTTCACTCCCATGCTTCACAGTAGGTATGGTGTTCTTTGGATGCAACTCAGCATTCTTTGTCCTCCAAACACGACGAGTTGAGTTTTTACCAAAAAGTTAAATTTTGGTTTCATCTGACCATATGACATTCTCCCAATCCTCTTCTGGATGCACTCTAGCAAACTTCAGACGGGCCTGGACATGTACTGGCTTAAGCAGGGGGACACATCTAGCACTGCAGGATTTGAGTCCCTGGCGGCGTAGTGTGTTACTGATGGTAGGCTTTGTTACTTTGGTCCCAGCTCTCTGCAGGTCATTCACTAGGTCCCCCCGTGTGGTTCTGGGATTTTTGCTCACCGTTCTTGTGATCATTTTGACCCCACGGGGTGAGATCTTGCGTGGAGCCCCAGATCGAGGGAGATTATCAGTGGTCTTGTATGTCTTATATTTCCTAATAATTGCTCCCACAGTTGATTTCTTCAAACCAAGCTGCTTACCTATTGCAGATTCAGTCTTCCCAGCCTGGTGCAGGTCTACAATTTTGTTTCTGGTGTCCTTTGACAGCTCTTTGGTCTTGGCCATAGTGGAGTTTGGAGTGTGACTGTTTGAGGTTGTGGACAGGTGTCTTTTATACTGATAACAAGTTCAAACAGGTGCCATTAATACAGGTAACAAGTGGAGGACAGAGGAGCCTCTTAAAGAAGAAATTACAGGTCTGTGAGAGCCAGAAATCTTGCTTGTTTGTAGGTGACCAAATACTTATTTTCCACCATAAATTTGCAAATAAATTCATAAAAATCCTACAATGTGATTTTCTGGATTTTCTTTTCTCAATTTGTCTGTCATAGTTGACGTGTACCTATGATGAAAATTACAGGCCTCTCTCATCTTTTTAAGTGGGAGAACTTGCACAATTGGTGGCTGACTAAATATTTTTTCCCCACTGTATTTATTCCAACCTTCAGACAGCCGCAGATCAACACATCTTTCCCAGTAAATCGTCATTCTACCATTTCCTCTTTCAATACATCCCTCCATTCTACCATGGTCTCTCTCTAGGGACTTTAACCTCCCCATCTGCAACATTTATGCCGAAATTGCCCCAAAAATAAAACATTTACCCAAGAGCACAATGATATTTCCTATTGACAGACTGTGGTCCTTCAAATCCCCCAACAATACAGTTTGCAGGTCCAACCGCACCCTGATATTATTAAGCTAACGATGGACAGTACCAAAAGAGATGCTCTATTGATTCTGTTTCTGCGTGGCAGAGTCTGCACCGCTCTGACGGTCCAATGCCCCATATACTGAGCATTCTTTTTATAGCGAGAATTTTATATAATAGCTTCAATTGAAAATAACGAATTGATGCTGGTTTGTATATCAGTTCATAAACCTGATGCCATGGTATTGGGACATTTGAATTTTATGCAGCATAGTTTACCCTATGTCTTTGTGTAATAATAATAATAGTAATAATAATCCTTCTACCCCCCCCAAAAAAATAAAAAAAAATAAAAAAAATAATAATTGTAAAGTGGTTATCCCACTGGCTATAGGGTGAATGCACCAATTTGTAAGTCGCTCTGGATAAGAGCGTCTGCTAAATGACGTAAATGTAAATGTAAATGTAATAACATTCATGATGATGCTAAAATATTTTTTTGCACAAGCTGTTATACACAGTCTACATTGGTTATGACAGATTATGTCTCATTTGTATGAGATCATTGTGTACTGCAGGTTTCAAGTTGATTATTTTTCTAGAATTTGAAGTAACCAAAGTAGGATCAGTAGTAACCTAGATATATTGACCCATAAACCCTGAAAAGACAAATTGCGCTATCCTGTTAAAGGTGTTTCATAATGCATTTTGGCTACATTTTTATGCAGTATTCTAACACACTCTCTCTGTCTCTCTCTCTTAGACCTTCACCGCCTGGTGCAACTCTCACCTGCGTAAAGCGGGCACACAGATTGAGAACATTGAGGAGGACTTCAGGAATGGACTCAAACTCATGTTGCTGTTGGAGGTCATCTCAGGTAGTTGGGCACCACAGGCAGAGGGCTCAAATGCTGTTGAACATTGACGTTTCACTCTTTTCTGCATGGTCAAATTCTAACTACATTTCACAATTTCCATTCACTTACATGAATGCTAACTAGCGTGTCCTTGGTGTGTGTGTTTGTGAATGTGCAGGTGAAAGGCTTCCCAAGCCAGACAAAGGCAAAATGCGTTTCCACAGAATCGCCAACGTGAACAAGGCCCTGGATTTCATCTGCAGCAAGGGAGTCAAGCTGGTGTCCATCGGTGCTGAGGGTGAGAAACCCTTCTAAACCCTTATCTTCTCATAGTAATCATCTACTTCCAGCAAATGTATTTCCACATCTTATGTCTCTATCCTCCGATCTAACTGACCCTTGACCTCGGCAGAGATTGTGGATGGTAATGTGAAGATGACCCTGGGGATGATCTGGACCATCATTCTGCGTTTCGCCATCCAGGACATCTCTGTAGAGGGTGAGAACTCTTCA
Organism: Coregonus clupeaformis; assembly: GCF_020615455.1. NCBI lineage: Eukaryota > Metazoa > Chordata > Actinopteri > Salmoniformes > Salmonidae > Coregonus > Coregonus clupeaformis. The sequence goes on along the minus strand of NC_059204.1, from coordinate 46,200,524 downwards.
AAGACACACAGCAAAACCCTCTCAGAGCACCTTACAATTCCTCATTCATATATGCAACATATGTAATAGGCATTTCTCACGGTTAGGGTTATTTCTATGCTATAAAGGGCTTTTAAAAAACCAAATTCCTACCTAATGTCATTGTGTGTGTTCAGAGACCTCTGCTAAGGAGGGTCTGTTGCTGTGGTGCCAGAGGAAGACTGCCCCCTACAGGAATGTCAATGTGCAGAACTTCCACATCAGGTGAGCAGCCACTACCCTGTTCTGGTCACATAGCTGGCTCACAACATATCACAACATATCACATACGTTCTGTAGTCACTGATATGTGTTTTAGCCATGGTTTAAATCCTGAATGATCTCAATCTGCAAAGTTGTTACAGGAGATTCTCCCATTCGTCATCTCATTGTTTCGCTGTTACACTTTCACGTTTTCTCCTTTTCTCTGCTTCACACACCCTGTGTTTACCTCTTTTTCACAGATACTATGCATTCATCTCTTGTTTCCTCCTTTTCATCTTTGATTGATTTGTATGTCATTCCTTCCATCTATCTCTCTCCCTGGGTCTGTGTCTCAGCTGGAAGGATGGCCTGGCACTGTGTGCCCTCATCCACAGACACAGACCTGACCTCATTGACTACTCCAAACTGCGCAAGGTGCTGTCACTCTTCCCACCCACATCCCAGCATGATTGGTCCGCACCTCCCTGGTCCACACTCAGCCAGTCTCTCCATTTGCCCACACAAACATCACTCAAACAGCCCACACCATTGTTCACGCCCATAGTCTACTCTGAATCTTTGTAATGTATTTCTTGGTATTTTTGATTCTTCTAAAGGCTCTTTGTTCTGTAAATGATCAGTGGTGAGGATGGAGGAACTGGCATAGAGAACTGAACTGTGCTGTGGCTAACATTACTGACAGACCGATTCTGTTAAAGCACTGGTTTGAAGTAACAATCGAATACCTGTTCGAGTTGGTTCAGTTTTCTATTCTTGAAAACAGTGCATGTTTTATATGAATTGACACTAAAAAAAGACCTTAAAATGATCCAGCATCATCTTCTTAAGGATAAAATGACTAAAATAGCAATAATGCATGGAGTGGCTTCAGAAGTGATGTGAATTTGGTGGACTATGATGATAACTAATTCAATATCTTAGTTCTATTATTATCTTTAAATGTCATAAAAAAAACAAGGACCAAGACACTATTCATATAATTAAACAGCTTATTATTACAATTATTATGTTCAATGGAACAGAAATGTGAAAACTCTGACACGTTTGGGCAGCATGGCTTTCGTCTGGGAGTACAATGATACAACGTCTTCTTTTGAACAAACCATGGTTCAAACAATATTTCTCTCATGGTGAATGTAAAGAGAGCTACCTACATAGTTCAGCATGGCTAGGAGTGCATCCTGTCTGCTCCAACTGGTACTAGTCTGTAGCCTCTTACTCACCGAGTCATGTCTTGTGTGTGCGTCTGTAGGATGACCCCATGGGTAACCTCAACACGGCCTTCGAGGTGGCAGAGAAGTACCTGGACATCCCCAAGATGTTGGATGCAGAAGGTGAACAACCTTTCTTACAGGACTCCAAAAATCAAAGATATAGCATTATTAAGATGGTGCTTAGCTACTGAAAAAAAAGCACACATTTTCATAAGCGCTCATATTGTCTGAACCAAAATGAGGAACAAATGATTTCTCTGGATATCTATGGCAATCATTTTGACTTTTTCTTTCCATTTCAGATATTGTGAACACCCCAAAGCCCGATGAGAAAGCCATCATGACCTATGTGTCCTGCTTCTATCATGCCTTTGCTGGAGCAGAGCAGGTGAGGTTTCCCTACTGACCACCATTCTACATAGCCTTTCCCCTTAGACATCCAGCCTGGACATCCTCCCTGACCTCTGTTCTTGTGTCATAGGCCGAGACAGCTGCCAATAGGATCTGCAAGGTGCTGGCTGTCAACCAGGAGAACGAGAAGCTCATGGAGGAGTATGAGAAGCTGGCCAGTGAGGTGGGTGGGCACCCTTTAGATTGACCTTGGTCCATTCCAAATACTCTGTGTTAAGATGGCTTCAGTGGATACATCTTTATACTACCCTCTCCCCTTAGCTGCTGGAGTGGATCCGTCGCACCATCCCCTGGCTGGAGAACCGTGTGGCGGAGCAGACCATGCGCGCCATGCAGCAGAAGCTGGAGGACTTCCGTGACTACCGTCGTGTCCACAAGCCTCCCAAGGTGCAGGAGAAGTGTCAGCTGGAGATCAACTTCAACACCCTGCAGACCAAGCTGAGGCTGAGCAACAGGCCCGCCTTCATGCCTTCTGAGGGCAAGATGGTGTCGGTACGTCCCCCACAGCCACCCCTCCCATTGACTCTGACTTTTACTCTCATTACCGTCATCTGGTCTAGTCTGTCATGTTCTCATTCACTGAGCCCCTGGTTTGTCTTGGACTCGTCTCCCCTCAGGACATTGCTAATGCCTGGAAGGGTCTGGAGCAGGTAGAGAAGGGTTATGAGGAGTGGCTGCTCACTGAGATCCGCCGCCTGGAGAGACTGGACCACCTGGCTGAGAAGTTCAAGCAGAAGTGTTCTCTGCACGAGTCCTGGACCTCAGGTATGGGAGATGGGGATAGAAACGGCGGAAGGGAGACTCTCAATGATCTAAAATCAAGTGGAGGGTTTGTGTTTGTTAAGAAGGTTGGAAAAACCCTGCTCTGAACTTTGTGTAGTAGATGTAATGGATTTCTACTTGCGTTTTAGTCAGTGTGTGTCTCTGTGGCCTTCAGGTAAGGTGGAGCTGCTGTCCATGAAGGACTATGAGTCTGCCTCTCTGATGGAAATCCGTGCCCTGATGAGGAAGCACGAGGCGTTTGAGAGCGACCTGGCCGCCCACCAGGACAGAGTGGAGCAGATTGCTGCCATCGCCCAGGAGCTCAAGTAAGGAGAGAGAGAGGGGAAAGGAGAGACAGGCAGAGAGAGTAACAGAGACTGAAAGAGAGACTGATCGAATGATAAAGATGGGGAGAATGAGAGAGTGAGAAAAGGAAGAAAATCTCCCTTCCTCTTTTGGTCTGAAATGACTCAGAGGGGATGCTAGCTCCAATCTGATATTCTTCATGTCCTAGTGAGCTGGACTATCATGATGCTGTCACCATCAATGCCCGCTGCCAGGGCATTTGTGACCAGTGGGACAACCTGGGCACTCTGACCCAGAAGAGGAGAGACTCACTGGAGGTACCCTGGAGACAGACATACATGACCCTATTTCTAACCCCCACAACACTGTGCCTTCCTACCCTCTATATAACCTACGCTACTTACAGTAAATAGGCTTCAGATGTCACGTGATTTTTTTTTTTTCAGTCTCCATACAAGTCTGGGATGACATCAATTCCCAGGTGATAACACAGACTGGCTTATGTGTGTTTTTCAGCGTGTGGAGAAGCTGTGGGAGACCATTGACCAGCTGTACCTGGAGTTTGCCAAGAGAGCAGCCCCCTTCAACAACTGGATGGATGGAGCCATGGAGGACTTACAGGACATGTTCATTGTTCACAGCATTGAGGAGATCCAGGTAGGAGGCAGAGAGAGGGAGGGGGCATGATAGGTAGGGGGGAGAGGGGGGAGCTAGTTTGGGACATCCTCTTTACATCTATGTATAATTCCTCCTTCCTTCACTTTCTCCTCTTCATCATTCCCTGTGTTCCTCCTCTTCATTTGCCTAGGCCTCTTTTCCTGGCTCATCCTATTCTTCGTCTCTTCTTCACCTCCTCCTCAGAGTCTGATCACAGCCCATGACCAGTTCAAGGCCACCCTACCAGAGGCTGATAAGGAGCGCATTGCAACCATGGGCATCCAGAATGAGATCGTGAAGATCGCTCAGACCTACGGCATCAAGCTGTCAGGAGTCAACCCCTACACCGTTCTGTCCCCCCAGGACATCACCAACAAATGGGATGCTGTGAGTACATGTCCATCTCTTTGATATTGTCTACTCAGGGAGTGAGATGACCCCTCTCGTTCTAAAGACAAGCATTAAACAAACTCAATGCAACGATTCTTTGGTCATCATTCAAACTTTAACACTGATCCATCAGGAGTCATCAAGCTCCAGGTCGAGTCATCAACTTTGTACTTCAACTTTGCCTATCCTTTATCTACTGTGTGTAGGTGAAACACCTGGTGCCCCTCAGGGACCAGATGCTGCAGGAGGAGGTCGCCAGGCAGCAGTCCAATGAGAGGCTGAGGCGCCAGTTTGCTGCCCAGGCCAACATCATTGGACCCTGGATCCAGACCAAGATGGAGGTAACTAACACCCCACAGCTCCCACTCAAACTCACATCTTCATTAGATTATTCCAAATCTGTTTTATAAGTGTTGAAGCGTATCCTCTCAAGACAAAGTCAACGAATCCTGGTATTAACACAACTTTTATGTGATGTGAATGTTTTCTTTGATTCTATGGAAACAGTGGCTATTCTGGCTGAATAAATCAAATCAGATGAATGAATGGTGATGAACTGTCGCTGTACTCTAACACAGCCCATCTCTCCTCCTGTAGGAGATCAGCCATGTGTCTGTGGACATCGCCGGCTCCCTGGAGGAACAGATGAGCAACCTGAAGCAGTACGAGCAGAACATCATCAACTACAAGTGTAACATTGACAAACTGGAGGGAGATCACCAGCTCAGCCAGGAGTCCCTCATCTTCGACAACAAGCACACCAACTACACCATGGAGGTACTGCCGCTGGGCTCTCTCACCCCCCCACCCGCCCTCGCTCTCCCCCTACCCCCCTGTACAGTCTTCAGATTCTAATCCTGTATTCTCCTCACTCTTCCTCTCAGCATGTGCGTGTGGGCTGGGAGCAGCTCCTCACCACCATCGCCCGCACCATTAACGAGGTGGAGAACCAGATCCTGACCCGAGATGCCAAGGGCATCAGCCAGGAGCAGCTCAACGAGTTCAGAGCCTCCTTCAACCACTTTGACAGGGTAAGACAGAGCTTGAGCTAGGTATCAGTTACCTTTTAATGTTACATCTCTTTCCTGGCCATGTGGCTTAGTGATCTTTGTTTTTCCTTATGTAGAAGAGAAATGGTATGATGGACCCAGACGACTTCCGTGCCTGTCTCATCTCCATGGGCTACGATCTGGTGAGTAGGACTGCTTCAGGAACAGTTTTAACAGCTTAGTGACTTTTCAGACCCCTCCAGTGACTTTTATTGGTAAAAGATTCTAGCGTCAAATTCAGCTACTTTTCAGGCTGCCTTTAGGGAGTTTTGACACTGAGGGTTTCTATGGTTTTGATAGCATTTAGTGACTTTTCCCACTCAATTCTGCCGCAAATGAGAGTGGGAGATGCTGTTTGTGCAACAGCAGTCACAGCAACGGCACACACACAGGATGAGAAGCACAAGGGGAGGGGGTGTGCAGCGGCAGAGGGGGTGAAAACACTATGTCAGTGACCACAGCTTTTGCAAGGCAAATTGGTGCTGTGAATTCATCTAGAGACAAATCAAGTAGTCAATAGCGGATCTCACAGAAATTGTTGGCAACACTGTTCAGGACCCCGTCACTTGGTTTCTCTGTGTGAGTAATTATTTGTTGTACTTGAATAATAATTTCTTCCTTCCCCTCTCTTTCTCTCTCTGTGTCCCTCAGGGTGAGGTGGAGTTTGCCCGCATCATGACGTTGGTGGATTCCAACAACACAGGTGTGGTCACCTTCCAGGCCTTCATAGACTTCATGACCCGCGAGACGGCCGAGACAGACACCGCCGATCAGGTCATGGCCTCATTCAAGATCCTGGCCTCAGACAAGGTGAGTTGGGCGGCACCCTTATTGCACCTATTCTTCTGCGAACTCAGTCACATGGAGCCATTGATTTTGGTTGTGTTGTGATGTCCGTGGTGTGACCCTTGATGACCCTAGTTGACCTGTGTCCTCCCCTCCCAGACATACATCACAGTGGAAGAACTGCGCAGGGAGCTGCCACCAGAGCAGGCCGACTACTGCATCAGCCGCATGACCAAGTACATCGGCAGCGACGTGCCCCCAGGCGCGCTGGACTACATCTCCTTCTCCAGTGCCCTGTACGGAGAGAGCGACTTATAAACACAACCCAGACCCCCTACTGTTCTGTTCCCCTTACCCTGTCCCATCCATACCCACATACTGTACACACACGTCCCCCCAAAAACCCCAACCCACCCAACTCCAAGATCACCCGCCCAACTCACTGGGAGGCTTTGCTCCGATGCCCTGGACTTCATTAGTAACCGTGTCTGGTCATGTCAAGCAAGAACTCAGCCCTTGAGAGAGCAAATATGAACTTTCACAATATCAGGATTCTTATAGTCATCACTGTCTGCAGTTTATGATTTGCAATGTTTGGCCCAACAAGGCCACTGTAGACTGTGAGTAGTTAAACTAAGGCACTTGTATCAGGACCTTTAAAAAGTGTTTTTTATTCTCATTGACTAGGGCACTAGGAGCAAAGCTTCCCTCATACTCACTCAGGCGACTTTTGTTTTGGAGAAGGAAATAAATAAAGTACTTTAAGGAAGGAACTTGGTGTCAGATGTCGCTGATTGCGAATGGTGCTGATGCATGCTATTTTATGTCACTAGTTCCATCCAAATCTCCTGTCCTAATGAGCTTGGAGGTCATCGACGTCAATGTCAGGGTTGGGGTCAAATCACTACATCCAATTTCTTCTTAAGTTGAGGTTCAGCATGCGGTAGAACATGACTGTATTAGGAAGTGACAGGGTATAGAGAGACAATGAGATAATGCATATGCATTGGAATGTCCTCGGTTAATGAACACATGTTAGTGTCATATGCATGCCAAGTAGCATGTGGAATGTATGATTTGGATGTTTGCGAGGATGAGGAGAAGGTTGGAGGGGATAGTAGAAAGACATCTCAGACACTCATCTCAACTGAATAAAGTGCTTGAGTTCAACTGTCCTCATGTTCTCCTGTTTCTGAGTTGATGTCCTTATTGTGAGTTGCCCATAATCTCCCACTTTTACAATAACTTCAATTTTCCCAACCCATGCTTGTATACCCTTCTCTACAGCTTTCCTCCTACCCTCTTTCGCAATCTTCATTTCTCTTTAACAGTTAGACCTGACATTGATATTTGGTGGTACTCTTTGAATCTTTGGTACAACAGCTTACAGGCCCCCCAAAAACTCCTCAGTCTCCTGAAGATAGTGTGGAAAGGTCATGAGTCATCTGGCGCAAGGTTTAAACAAGAGCATGACGCATTTGGCTCTGAAGATGTCGTCCCACCCTAACCATGTCCTCCACCCCACTTGTCATCAGACAAGTTGATATAAGGATACATTTTGTTACAGATACACTTGAGTTTTCATTTGATTTATTGATGTGATTTTTTAAAAATTCCTTGTCTTGAACTTCTTGTATGTTTCTGTCTTTTACGCTTTAATGACAAAACAGAAAATAAAGTATTTAATCTCCTCTAACAATCTTTAAAACAAATATAAATAAGATGACCGTAAATTATGGATGACACTGAAGCTTCATTTCAAGCACATCATTGGGACAAAAGTGTATCTGCGGTGCACAAATTATAGTACTTGCTTGACAACCACAAGCTTTGATGTAGACGAGTCTGCAAATATTCTAGATTTCTGTAGTGTTTTAAGCATTTACTTCTAGTATGACAACCCATGCTATACACACAAATCCACAAGCATTTGGGGTTCTCACACAGGCGTGCGCACACAAACAAACACACACACTCACAAAAGTAACAGTACCTCCCAGAAAAATACTAAACGAAAAGAAAGTAAGGCTTTTGCGAAAACAGGTCCAATTATCACAATACATTTCTGTAAATAAGATAATCAATTTATATCACTTTCACAAAACTGACTTTTAAACAGCATATTTTTTTAGTGCACTTATTAGAATAACACCACTGAGGGAAATGATATCAATAATATCAATGACCACTGAAGTTTGCTTCACATAACACTCTGCTTGAAAAAAAAAGTACAACAGTACAACACAGCCACAAGAACAGCTGGAGTTAACCTTGCCAAGCCACTGAAGGAAGCCACATATAAAGGATATGAAAGAGGAAAAACATCTCAAACGAGGGCAACTAGTTATTTTGTCAGGTGAACCCACCTTAGAAAATAGGAACATGGCAAGTATTAAATCTATGGCCCCAATCCATTACTGCTGTCAATCCATGTCGTCATGTAACAACTCTCCTTAGACATGTAACAACTCTCCTTAGTCATGTAATAATCATCTTTAATCAATGGCTTTCTGTCCAGTGACCTCCATTTTAGACAGCTGATATGGTGCCCAGCAAGGTTATTGTAGTAAAAACAAAATACGAAAACATGAAAAAACTATTTCATAAACTGAAATAAAATAATTAACAAACCCGTTTGAAAACTAAAACTACTGAAACTATTATCTTTGACTCCAAAATGTACTAAAATAAAATAAAAGCCATCATAAATAATGTTTAGTTTGAGGGTTTTTTTCTTCTAAACTTTGGGCAAAAAAAATAAAAATAATGTTTTCTTCTAATGGGGTTTTCAAGCTTCTGAACATGGCAGGTAAGTGCTGCCAGTGGATGGTGAGGTTTCAAATAGGCCTAGCTTGTTCATCACTATCACTAGTTATCACTAGCTAACAAGGAAGAAATCTGCTACTAACACTAAAATAAATAATATAAAAATTAAATAATAAATAAATAAAACTAGTATATCAGGTCTGAAAACGAACTGAAACTAAACTGAATTTCAAACAAAAATCTAAAAACGAACAGAAATTAAAATGTATATAAAAAACACAAAACTATAATAACCTTGGTGCCCAGGAAGCACAGAGTGAGTGACCATGTCTGGTTTGGCCTCTAGGTGGAGGTCTTGTTGTACCCAAACAGCCCCACTGGCAGGTACTTCACATGGGTGGGCCACTGGGCAGCCAGCTGGAAGAACTTCACATCAGTCCACTCCACGCCGTCCACAGACACTGAAAAATAACCAATAGTTTCATGACTCCCATCTACAAGCACCTAAAAATAACCAATCATGTTAAATCTGAACCTACAGTAGGCGGGCTCAGTCCCACTGGGCACAAACTGGTTGAATCAACGTTGTTTCAAAGTATTTTGTCAACATATTGTGACGTGGAATCTACGTGGGAAATACACTGGATTTGAAGTTGAGGGGGAAATTTAATGGTAACCAATTTAACATAGACAAACCTGGGCAGCACCTCCTACAGGAGAGTTGATCTATCTACAGCTATCACTTTGGTCTACTCACCAAGGGTGCCCAGCACTGCTTAGCTTTGATATTTGTCAATGACTTCTACCAATGTGCAATCGTGAGAATGATTATTGAGAGATCTCTTAATAACTAAATAGATTCACTGTTGCTATCGAAGTCATTCCAAAGGGAAGGTTTAACAGAGCAAATGAAATGTAACCATACTTTATGTCCTATATCATCAATGATACTATTTAGGCCTATACAGTGGGGAGAACAAGTATTTGATACACTGCCGATTTTGCAGGTTTTCCTACTTACAAAGCATGTAGAGGTCTGTAATTATTATGATAGGTACACTTCAACTGTGGGAAATCATGACGTTGGTGGAAAAAAAAAAAATCCAGAAAATCACATTGTATGATTTTTAAGTAATTAATTTGCATTTTATTGTATGACATAAGTATTTGATCACCTACCAACCAGTAAGAATTCTGGGTCTCACAGACCTGTTAGTTTTTCTTTAAGAAGCCCTCCTGTTCTCCACTCATTACCTGTATTAACTGCACCTGTTTGAACTCATTACCTGTATAAAAGACACCTGTCCACACACTCAATCAAACAGACTCCAACCTCTCCACAATGGCCAAGACCAGAGAGCTGTGTAAGGACATCAGGGATAACATTGTAGACCTGCACAAGGCTGGGATGGGCTACAGGACAATAGGCAAGCAGCTTGGTGAGAAGGCAACAACTGTTGGCGCAATTATTAGAAAATGGAAGAAGTTCAAGATGACGGTCAATCACCCTCGGTCTGGGGCTCCATGCAAGATCTCACCTCGTGGGGCATCAATGATCATGAGGAAGGTGAGGGATCAGCCCAGAACTACACGGCAGGACCTGGTCAATGACCTGAAGAGAGCTGGGACCACAGTCTCAAAGAAAACCATTAGTAACACACTACGCCGTCATGGATTAAAATCCTGCAGCGCACGCAAGGTTCCCCCTGCTCAAGCCAGCGCATGTCCAGGCCCGTCTGAAGTTTGCCAATGACCATCTGGATGATCCAGAGGAGGAATGGGAGAAGGTCATGTGGTCTGATGAGACAAAAATATAGCTTTTTGGTCTAAACTCCACTCGCCGTGTTTGGAGGAAGAAGAAGGATGAGTACAACCCCAAGAACACCCTCCCAACCGTGAAGTATGGAGGTGGAAACATCATTCTTTGGGGATGCTTTTCTGCAAAGGGGACAGGACGACTGCACCGTATTGAGGGGAGGATGGATGGGGCCATGTATCGCGAGATCTTGGCCAACAACCTCCTTCCCTCAGTAAGAGCATTGAAGATGGGTCGTGGCTGGGTCTTCCAGCATGACAACGACCCGAAACACACAGCCAGGGCAACTAAGGAGTGGCTCCGTAAGAAGCATCTCAAGGTGCTGGAGTGGCCTAGCCAGTCTCCAGACCTGAACCCAACGTATGATCTCTGTAATTGCAAACAAAGGTTTCTGTACCAAATATTAAGTTCTGCTTTTCTGATGTATCAAATACTTATGTCATGCAATAAAATGCAAATTAATTACTTAAAAATCATACAATGTGATTTTCTGGATTTTTGTTTTAGATTCCGTCTCTCACAGTTGAAGTGTACCTATGATAAAAATTACAGACCTCTACATGCTTTGTAAGAAGGAAAACCTGCAAAATCGGCAGTGTATCAAATACTTGTTCTCCCCACTGTATGTAGTATTTGCGAAGTCATCAACAGCTATTGTTTCAATTCAACCCAGGATTCAACTTAAAATAGATAATACATATAGGGCTAGGGTTTTAACCTTTAGTTGATTTCAAATGTAATCTTCAAGTTGTCTACAAATTAATAATTGATATGTTGGCTTCACGTCTCCATCTCAACCAAAAATCTAAGTTAAAGAATAGGACTAAATCAAATCAAATTTTAAATGCACTTTAAATCAAGTTTGATTTGATTTAGTCCTATTCTTTAACTTAGATTTTTGGTTCAGATGGAGACGTGAAGCCAACATATTAATTATTAATTTGTAGACAAACTGGAATTAAAGCCAGACTAAGTCAGTGGCACAAAAAATACATCTCCTTCAAATGTTGATATTTGGTGGCGTAGACAACCAAACAATTAAATACAACTTTTGCAATACTGTAAAAAGCCCACAAGTTAAGGCTATCTTAGAAACTAATGTAACAGTATTTATTCAACCTTAAAATCCATGGCCACATTGAGGTTACTGTAACTATAAAAGTATTCTGTAATCATAGAAGGCGTGCATGTTCAAGATAGCATGCAAAGGTTGCAGGTCTGTAGAGATCTTCACAATTGCTATTATAATCTGCACAGAGTCTCTAACAGCATTGATTACTTGCACTATGTACTTTCAATGTAAACTCAACTGCAATCCTGGTCATTTGGTTGTGCTATTAGATGAAGCACAGTGATAACACATTACATTGTTGTATAAATAAACAAAATATCTGTCATTGTATTCCCATTTGTGCTTTTAGATTGTTGAAAGAATAGTGACAACACAATTCAACAAACTTCTGTCTGTCTTTTTGAGTGGGTGAATAAAGGTTGAAATCTCATTGATCAATGTCTCAACCAAATATTACCCAAATGTCCACGTTGAAATGATGTGGCGTGCCCAGAGGGGTGTACCTTTTAGGCTGGTCTGCTGCTGCTTGGTAGAACAGATGAGTCTGGTGATGCCCTCAACCACCTGGCTTTTACAGTCTACATCCCTCTCTCTGGGCTTCTTTCCCAGGAATATGGTGGAGACTTTGGATACGGAGCAGATGAGCACACAGAGAGGGTTCAAACCAAAACACTTAACAGCATGCATCCATTGCATGGTTCTCATTCCAGTTAGTACATTTATTTAGTTATTACCCCAAATGAGTTGCTGGACAAACTGCATGTGGTGGACAGTCCACTATTTCCCCACTCCTAGTCCAGCCGCCCTCCTCACCTTTCTTGTTCTTCTCCTTGGTGACCACGGTCATGGACATGGTGTTGGCCTGGGGCTGGTTCTCAGTGGAGCCCCCTCCTGGCAGCCTGCTGACCTGCAAGGAGAGGAAGGCACTCTTCAGGGTGTTCTTGGAGCCCTTGTCACACCGCTCCCCCTCCTTTTTCCGCTCTGAGCATGTTGCTACCCAGTAATCCACCGTCAGCCCAATGGTGTCCACCCCATGGGACATATTAGGGCTCCTGTGAGAAAGAGAGAGAGAGAGAGAGAGAGAGAGAGAGAGAGAGAGAGAGAGAGAGAGAGAGAGAGAGAGAGAGAGAGAGAGAGAGAGAGAGAGAGAGAGAGAGAGAGAGAGAGAGAGAGAGAGAGAGAGTGTGGCAGACAGTGTACCAAAAACAACTATTGCTCAACAATGTACTCAGAAATGTGTGTAACTGCGGGGATGGGAATGAACTTGTCATGAAAGACTGTTGTACACTGTGGTTGTCTTACCCCAGACCGCTGCTCAGGGAGGGAGACGGGGGTGGGGTGACAGCCTCTCTGGTCATCCCTGTGGGAGATCCATGGGCAGGTGGGGAGGTGGAGGGAACAGCCAAGCTAACACTAACAGGCTCCTCAGTGTCTCCACCTGTAGGCCCAAATCAACACAGTCCTTAACACTGCCCAGGGACAGCCTGGAGAGAGAAAGGTGAACGTTAACAGACAATAGGTAGTCCAGAAATATGAACCCACCTGAATACGCCAGATTCGGTTCAATCAACCCTACTTTCACCACCTGTTTCACACACAGGGATCAGTTAGTCAGTATCAGCCTTACACTCCAGGGTTGTACTTGGGAATAGTTTGGATAGCCCTCGTCTGTCGGTTTACATTGAAGCAATAATTATGATAGAGGCGTTTGCCAAATTGACTGCCTCAACATCAGTATTGATGAAAACCATCAGTACTGACTTACTTACCCCAACAAAGGGAACAAATTTCTGGTAAGAGTCTTCGTCGTATCTGGAAGGGTGGAAATAATGGGTGGCCAATAAAATGTTTGTCTTCCTAAAACATACCTGATTAACATTAACGTCATATAAACTGAGTGTAGAAAACATTAAGAACACCTTCCTAATTTTGAGTTGCACCCCATACACCCATTGAAGTGGATTTAACAAGTGACATCAACAAGGGGATCATATCTTTCACCTGGATTCACCTGGTCAGTCTGTCATGTTCATAATGTTTTGTACACTCAGTGTAAATTAGCCATGCAGGCCACTCCACTCACGTCTTGTACTTGCAGGTGAGCATGGCCTCAGCGATAGGCAGCTGGTGTGTGACAGAGACACTGCTGATGTACTGGCTGATCCTCCCTGCCACGTCCACACCGTCTACAGCTGGAGCCGCTGGGAGGGGAGGGGAACAGACATTAAGCCTGAGTCAATCTGTAGGGAGAGCAAGGCTGACTGGAGCTGAACTGGCTAACCCCCTAACTAAAGAAGATATGGGGTAGCTTGCAGAGAGAGAGTGTTCTAGTCAAATACCATTCATATGCTGATCAAGGCAGATCAAGTTCCCAAAGACACATGCTCGAATGCTACCAGCTCAGTAGAAGTGTTGTGTAGTTTTAAATGTGTGTAGAGAGAGGGAGAGAGAAATGTATAATTAATTACATTTGTAAAATAAAGCATATTTTGTCTGGTTAGACTGTAAACTCTCCTTCCAGACTCACATTAAGAATCTCCAATCCAAAGTTAAATCTAGAATCGGTTTCCTATTTCGCAACAAAGCCTCTTTCACTCATGCTGCCAAACATGCCCTCGTAAAACTGACTATCCTACCGATCCTTGACTTTGGCGATGTCATTTACAAAATAGCCTCCAACACTCTACTCAGCAAATTGGATGTAGTCTATCACAGTGCCATCCGTTTTGTCTCCAAAGCCCCATATACTACCCACCACTGTAACCTGTACGCTCTTGTTGGCTGGTCCTCACTACATATTCGTCGCCAAACCCACTGGCTCCAGGCCATCTATAGATCACTGCTAGGCAAATCCCTGCCTTATCTTAGCTCATTGGTCACCATAGCAACACCCACTCGTAGTATGCGCTCCAGCAGGTATATCTCACTGGTCATCCCCAAAGCCAACACCTCCTTTGGCCGCCATTCCTTCCAGTTCTCTGCTGCCAATGACTGGAACGAACTGCAAAAATCTCTGAAGTTGGAGACTCTTATCTCCCTCACTAACTTTAAGCATCAGTTGTCAGAGCAGCTTACCGATCACTGCAACTGTACACAGCCCATCTGAAATTAGCCCACCCAACTACCTCATCCCTATATTGTTATTTATTTTGCTCATTTGCACCCCAGTATCTCTATTTGCACATCATCTCTTGCACATCTATCATTCCAGTGTTAATACTAATTGTAATTATTTTGCACTATGGCCTATTTATTGCCTTACCTCCATAACTTGCTACATTTGCACACACTGTATATATATTTTCTGTTGTATTTTTGACTTTATGTTTTGTTTTACCCCATATGTAACTCTGTGTTGTTGTTTTTATCGCACTGCTTTGCTTTATCTTGGCCAGGTCGCAGTTGTAAATGAGAACTTGTTCTCGACTGGCCTACCTGGTTAAATAAAGGTGAAATAAAATAATAAATAAATATTGTTTTTAATAACTGAAATGAAATAGTCCTTCAGTCTGTGTTGCCGCTAATAGCACAAACGAATTGCGCACTCATAAGTTTAAATGGAAATGTTTGTACTTGGTGCTCATGGGAAATGGAGAAGGGTAGGTTGATGTGACGAGAGAGCAGTAGAGAGCTCGCATGGTCACAGAGAGAGAGAGAGAGAGAGAGAGAGCGAGAGAGAAAAAGAGAGAGAGAGCAGTGTGGTGTTTACTTGAGTGAGGGGGCTCCAGGCGGCTGAACAGGTCTCTCCAGGCATTGTCCAGGAACACGGCGCTGTAGCGAGGGTCCAGGGAGGCCAGGTGCTTAGCTACGGGGTGACAGCCTGGAGGCAGAGTAGAGGAAGCCACAGTGAGTCACGGATCACACACACCCAACCCACTCAGTACAGCAGCTCTGAGCAGAGCAGCTCTACTGTACTTCACTTCAGCTGCATGTGACGTAATGACTGGAGCAACTCATTGTCAGGAGGAGGTAACAGAACATGAGAGTGGGTGTTTTTGTAAATCTTTGTTTATGCTTCAGCTGAAGAGGCTTATATATAAGCATTACATAACCATGCTAGATATGTCCCATAATATCCCACTGGGCACAAACTGGTTGAATCAAGGTTGTTTCAACGTAATTTGTCAACATATTGGAATGTGGAATCTACGTGATTTTTGGTTGAGATGGAGACGTGAATACAACATATCAATTATTAATTTGTAGACAAAATGGAATTAATGCCAGACTAAGTCAGTGGCACAGATTGAACTATCCAAGCAGAAGATACATCAGTTTAAAATGTTGATATTTGGTTGCGTTGACAACCAAACACAATTCAATATTACTTTTGTAATCCAGTAAATAGCCTAAAGTTAAGGCTATTTTACAAACTAATGTAATGTTCAACCTTAAAATGAGTAACACATCCATGGCCTGAGATGACTGTAAAAATAAATGTCTTCTTATGTAATCCTATAGTGTGCATGTTCCAAGATAGCATGCATATAGGTCATCACAGTCGGTGGAGATCTTCACAATTGCTGTAATAATCTGTGCAGAATCTCAAACGGCATTGATCACTTGCATCATGTACTTTTAATGTAATCTCAACTGCAATCCTGGTCATTTGGTTCGGCTATTGTATGAAGCACAGTGATAACACATTAATCTGTTGTATAAATAAACAAAATATCTGACATTGTATTCCCATTTGAACTTTGCTGTGCTTTTAAATGGTTGAAAGCGAAGTGATAGACCTTTGGGTGACAACTAAACCAAAAATCTGACATTGTTTATCCATTGGAATGTGGTTGTGCTTTTAGATGGTTGAAATCATAGTGATAACACATTGGAAATTGAACTAACTTTTTGGCTGTAATTTTGAGTGGGTGAATATACTGTAGGTTGTAATCTCATTGATCAACATCTCAACCAAATATTACCCAATTATCCACGTTGAAATGACGTGGTGTGCCCAGTGGGATGCATCTTACAGCAGTCACATTGTATAATACTTATCTTCTAGTAAAATGGCATATATTACTGCTCTAGGAACCTGAACCTGTCTCTCTCTCACCCAGGGGGACCACCAGGAAGCGGATTAGGCTGAGCCAATCAGATGTTTTGTTGGCCAGCTGAGTGACAAAGAAGTGCAGGATGGCACCCAGGTAGCTCTGTCCCCCTGCCACCACCACCTTGACCGGCCGCGGAGTGGACGAGTTACAGTTACAGCTGAGGGGAGGGGAGGGCAGGTTAGTGGAGCACAATAGAACAGGCTCATCATAGGTCACCTTCATTACTACACAATAACTTCAACCAGCGAGTATTGAGTCTTTGGCTACTCACAACTTTTGGATGCGCGTGAGGAGGGTGGTGAGGACAGCCTGAATCTCCACCCCACAGCAGGTACACACTACTGGCTGCTTCTGGGACAGCAGCACCTCGGACACATACTACGCACATGTTTACCACAAACATATAGACACAGATTAACACACATACGCAAGTAAATATGTACACAGGGAGTGGAGGAGTGAGATAATGGTGGTGAAGATAGAAAGGAAGGAGGTGTGAAGATTACCTGTCCCTGCCAGTCGCTGGTGTTGACCAGGACCAGGCTGTCTGGGAGGGTAGTGTCTGAGGAGAAGATCTGATTCAGCTGGTCATATACAGCCTTCCTGGGCACCTACCAACACGCCCGCACACACACAGACACACGCGTCGAACACAAGTCAAATATTGGCATACATAGTCACAAACTGGACACACACATGCTTCAATGAAATAGATCAACACAACAGGAGAGTGCTGTGCCTGTACGCAGCTGTAGCGAGGAGTCAATTGGGGGTCTTAACTTCCTGTTGAGAGTAAGAATAGTTTTCCTCTTGTAATGTCAGTCACTGAGTCACACCATTAGCCCATGTCAGCTCACATTTTAAAGATTGCTAGGTAAGTTAGTCTAGCCAGCTATATAAACGTTAGTATGTAGTATGTCATGGCTGAATTACTGACCGGGCACGCAAGGCACGAGGCCAGTGGCCCTGACCTCCTGAGGTCCCCCATTGATTTTGTTAGTCAGTCTCACTCAGAGATCATATAAACCTGTCATGTAATGGCAGAATGTGTAGAATTGCTGGAAATTAGCTTTAAAACTGCAAAAGAAATCTCCACCCCCATGACTGAATGTGTAGAATTGCAGGGAATTAGCTTTAAAACTGCTAAATCTTCTCTCTGTCGTATGGCAAAATGTGTAAATTGCAGAAAATGTATTTTAAAACCGCAACATTTTCTCTTCGCCCCATGGCAAAATGTGTGTTAGCTTTAAAGCTGCACATTCATTTCTCCACTGCCAAGAGGGGGTCGACTAAATGTTTTGCCCGCAAGCTGGAGGGGATGGGGGGGGGGCACCTGCAACAGGATCACCACCACTCAGCAAACAAAGCATCCACATTTAAAGACCAGTCTCAGCTACATGGTTAGTATGGGTACGGACTAGCTCTGGTTAGGGTGAGGGGTCACCTGTGGGGTGTGGCTGAGCTCTGGTGACCTTTCACTGTCAGAGCTGTTGGTGCGTTCGCTTAGTGGTTTGGACAGCGCTCGCCTCTCCTTCATTGGTGTCCCACGTCTCTGCCTGGGTGTGTGCCCACCATCCAACCTGGAAAAAACACACACACCTACTCACTGACTGAGTCAGTGCCCACACAGAAAATATGACTATGGCAGAAAGTGGGGGAGTGCATGTGTAGCACTGAAAGGGGACGGGAAAGGGGGATACAACTGAATACATTCAACTGAAATGTGTCTTCCGCATTTAACCCAACCCCTCTGAATCAGAGAGGTGCAGGGGGCTGCCTTACTCCACATCCACGTCATCGGTACCCGGAGAACAGTGGGTTAACTGCCTTGCTCAGGGGCAGAACAACAGATTTTTGCCTTGTCACGGTTTTGTGTGTGTGTGTTTTAAGGTGTGTGTGTGTGTGTTCGACTGACCTGGGGGAGGGCATGGTGGTGTGGGGCATGCTGGTGTGGCTCTCACTCTTACTACTCCTTAGTTCTCTCATTGGGGTCCTGGGTAGCTGCTCTGGGACAGAGACTGTGATGCAGGGGGTCGTGTCCAGAAACATCTCCGGATCAGTCAGCTCCTAAACACACCAACAGACAGCCAGACAGAAACACATCCTAACACTGTACAGGCCTCAAAACACTGAAATACACGTGTGTGTGTGTGTGGGGGGAGTTAGAGGGTCTCACCAGGGTGTCTGTCTCAGAGTCGTCCACGTTGCGAGAGCGAGTGCGTTTCATCTTGCCTGATGGGGGCTGCTCTCCTTGCTACAAGTCAGACAGCAGGAAAACAGTGGTCAGAGGGAGTGCAGGGGGACATCTGGACTTAGAAGCCCAGCCATCCTCCTGTACTGTACTCTACTCACTGGGCTCAGGGTGTCTCTGGGCAGACTGCACCTGCTGTTCAGACTGCCAAACTCGGTCTGCGAGCTGGACTGGGACATGCCCTCAAAGAAGGGCCTGAACATTCAGAGAGAGGAGAGATTGCCCAGAGTTCTGTTAAGTGGATGTTTGTCAGAACATACATTTCTGTTACCTACAGATAAGTCCGACTTCTCATGACCTGAGTTTGGGTTTGGGTGTGCTGAGGATGCTGTCCGTCTCCTCCATCTCTGGTCCGCTGTCATTGGGGTTGTACAGCTCCAGACTGTCATAGAGCTCATCCAGATCCTCCTCCACATCCCGGATGTGCTCCTGGGACACGTGCTCCAGGCCAAAGTCCACCTCATCAGACACCTTAAACCTCTTCAACAAGGCCACAAACTTCTGCTTGATGTTGGGCTGCTGAGTTAAAGGAACACACACATATAAAACCGGTTGACTAGGAGAGAGGCAGGTAGTCCCAACGGCACAGAGACAGACAGATCAGTAGACTGAATGCTTACATGAGCTCTGGTGATGGAGGCTGCAGAGGTGAGTTTGTGTCTGTGCTTCTTCTTCCTCATGTCATCCTCTTCGTCGAACAGATACTGAAAACAGAGAGTGGATCAACTTCGTGCTCAAACCGGACAAACTCTCCATCCACTCTACTGTAAACCGGCTCAAATGCTTGTATTGAAGCAGTGTGGTATCTTTCTGAGCGTCGCTCCCCCTCTCCTCCTCCTCCATACCTGGCTGTGAGCAGGGTCATCACTCCCGTCCTGCTCTGATGAATAGCTCTCCTCGTCTTCCTCCGAGTAGTTGTCAATGTCAGGGGAGCGGTCTGTGAGTTCCAGGGAGCCAGAGAGGAGATGTGTTATGTATTGGTGTGGAATGGGGGAAGATACAGTATGATGAGAAGACTATTTAAACCTTGTGTCATATGGGCAAGGCAGTGGATGACTCCCTCAAAACATGGATGATTCCACTGACCGACCATGGTGTGGCATGTACATGTTGAACTGTTCAATACACTGATATTCTGGATATTTACAGACAATTCCATATAAGCACATTCCCCAATATTTAAAAAACTGTTCTGATTCCCTGTTCAAGGCCTTATCTTCCTCGAGCCTGTCCCCTTGTCTCTCACTCTGTGTCTCACTTACCAGACATCTTGGCCTTGGACACCTCGTGGTCGATGGGCTGGCTGGAGAGCGAGTAGACCCTCATCTCAGCCACAGGCACAGCCGTGTCCTTCACAGTGGTGTGGAGACCCAACACACGGGCTCCCTCACTGGGGTGCTGCATCACCTGGGGAGGAGAGCGAGGCAGGGGGGTCAGAGAGAGAAAGGGAGCGAGAGAGATTGGGGGCGACAATTGCAAGCGAGAGAGAGAGAGAGAGAGGGAAAGGACAGGAGACGAAAGAGAGACAGGAGTACAGATGCTGGATGGCGTGTTATACAAACAAAAGCCTGAATGATCGTAATCATTGCAGTTAACAGCTGCGGTGAGGTGTCGCCCACTTACTTTGATTTTTTATTTAACTAGGCAAGTCAGTTAAGAACAAATTCTTATTTACAATGACAGCCTACAATGACGGCCTTACCTCTGCCATGTTGATGAGGCCCAGTGCCAGGGTCTTATAGCCCAGGATGGTACGGTTCTTGTACCTCTTCCTCCTCTGCAGCATGATCTGCAGTCTGTTGGCATCTCGCTTCAAAAAATGTGGATACTGGAGGAAGTAAAGATGAGAGATGGCGAGGTTGACAGAATCAGAAAGGCACTTAAATCATGCACTAAAAATAGAATCTCTAGAACATTTTTAAAAAGCGTCTGCCTCTCATCCACTGGCCATTTGCATACACATAACTGTCTGTGCAAACTCCCCATGGTAACTCACTTGCAAGGAGAACGTTAGCTGAAGATCAGTCTCAGTAAGTCCAGGCGATGACAACAGGATTTCATTGGACCGTAAAATGCGCTTTGATCCCTAAGAGGATATTCCACACACGTTATACATCTATATCCTGCATATATTATCCATGGATTACAGATAAAAAGGTTCTGATTAGTCACTAGTGTATTTAAGCAATAAGGCCTGAGGGGGTGTGGTATATGGCCAATATACCACGGCTAAGGGCTGTTCTTATGCACGACGCAACGCGAAGTGCCTGGACACAGCCCTTAGCCGTGGTATATTGGCCATATTCCATAAACCCCCAAGGTGCCTTATTGCTATTATAAACTGGTTATCAACGTAATTAGAGCAGTAAAAATAAATGTTTTGTCATACCCATTTCAGCCAATCAGCATTCAGGGCTCAAACCACCCAGTTTATAATGAGTGATAAAAACTAAAGAATGTACTTCTGCAAAACGTCCTACTACTGTAGCTAGCTATATCTATGTATACTTTGTGAAGAGGGAAGGGTGTGTGTGAAGAGCGTCACCTGGAGTTTGACTGCGATGACAACAGAGGTTAGGTCTCTGTCCAGCTCCTGAAGCATCACCAGCTTCTTCAGAGTAACTGTGAAGAGCCTGGGTTTAAGGGGAGAAAAGGGGATATTCATATTTCTCTGTTTAGTCTGTGAATTCAGTGAATAGGAACCAACAACATGAGCGGAGAAAGTATCAGTCTAGTCCTTGACAATGACAAATCTTTTACAAATGTTGGCTGAGACTGGTAGGGTATCACCCTAGATTTGTATTGCAAATTGTAAGCGGGAATCGTTCGGTGAGGTTTGTGGCCAACAAAAGCACTTTAGGAATATTAGGCTCTGGACATAAATCACAGATCAATGTATTCCTACGGGCCGTTAGTGGTTCGAAGTACTTCTTTTTGGACAGAGCAGAGACAGATTGGCTGGCTGGGATTCATCTGTGTAGATGAGAGCCAGTCAGACAGAACATTCAAGGAGAAACTAAAGATTGTCGTCCTCTCAAGGTAGAAGCCACTATGGCCTCCAAACACACAACTAGGTCTACAGCCTCATTGTTGATTCTTAGCCTCAAGTCACAAATATTGGGTAATAGGAGAGGGTGACTTGTGTTAAAAATATACTACGCTTTGACCCTTCATCAAAAGCCTTATCTGCTGTTCCTCCCTAATTAAATATAAAGTTCCCTACAAACCTTGGCCTCTCTACTCACTACACCATTAGTGAGAGAGAGGGACTGGAGAGGGCTACCAGAGAACAGCTGATTGGGTTAGGAGATTTCTGGGTAATAATGTATATACTCACTAAAAGCCAAATGCCAAACAGATATGGCACTATAGGCTAAATAGAAATACACTACATTTACCAAAAGTATGTAGACACCTGCTCATCCAAAATCATGGGCGTTAATATGGAGTTGGTCCCCCCTTTGCTGCTATAACAGCCTCCAGTCTTCTGGGAAGGCTTTCCACTAGATGTTGGAACATTGCTGCGGGGACTTGCTTCCATTCAGCCACAAGAGCATTAGTGTGGTCGGGCACTGATGTTAGGCAATTAGGCCTGGCTCGCAGTCGGCGTCACAATTCATCCCAAAGGTGTTCGATGGGGTTGAGGTCAGGGCTCTGTGCATGCCAGTCAAGTTCTTCCACACCGATCTCGACAAACCATTTCTGTATGGACCTCGCTTTGTGCACGGGGGCATTGTCAGGCTGAAACAGGAAAGGGCCTTCCCCAAACTGTTGCCACAAAGTTGGAAGCACAGAATCGTCTAGAATGTAAATTGTATGCTGCAGTGTTAAGATTTCCCTTCACTGGAACCATTATTCCTCCTCCACCAAACTTTACAGTTGCTCCAGAGTTCAATGGCGGTGAGCTTTACACCACTCCAGCCGATGCTTGGCATTGCACCTGGTGATCTTAGGCTTGCGTGCGGCTGCTCGGCCATGGAAACCCATTTCATGAAGCTCCCGACTAACAGTTATTGTGCTGACATTGCTTCAAGAGGCAGTTTGGAACTCGGTAGTGAGGACAGACAATTATTATGAGCTACGCGCTTCAGCACTCGGCGGTCCCGTTCTGTGAGCTTGTGTGACCTACCACTTCGTGGCTGAGCCGTTGTTGCTCCTAGACGTTTCCACTTCACAATAACAGCACTTACAGTTGACCTGGGCAGCTCTAGTAGGGCAGAAATTTGACGAACTGACTTGTTGGAAAGGTGGCATCTTATAACAGTGCCACGTTGAAAGTCACTGAGCTATTCAGTAAGGCCATTCTACTGCCAATGTTTGTCTATGGAGATTGCATGGCTGTGTGCTTGATTTTATACATCTGTCAGCAACAGGTTTGGCTGAAATAGCCAAATTCACTAATTTGAAGATATGTCCACATACTTTTGTATATAAACAGTGCATTCAGAAAGTATTCAGACCCCTTAACCTTTTCCACATGTTGTTATTCTGAAATGGACAAAACTTTTTTCTTTCTCCTCATCAATCTACACACAATAATGACAAAGCAAAAACAGGTTTTTACACATTTACATAGGTATTCAGACCCTTTACTGAGTACTTTGTTGAAGCACCTTTGGCAGCGATTACAGCCTCGAGTCTTCTTGAGTATGACGCTACAAGCTTGGCACACCTGTAAGTACAAGAGTTTCTCCCATTCTTCTCTGCAGATCCTCTCAACCTCTGTCAGGTTGCACAGATATTTTCAGGTCTCTCCAGAGATGTTAGATCGGGTTCAAATCCGGGCTCTGGCTGGGCCATTCAAGGACATTCAGAGACTTGTCCCGAAGCCACTCCTGTGTTGTCTTGGCTGTGTGCTTAGGGTCGTTGTCCTGTTGGAAGGTGAACCTTCGACCCAGTCTGAGGTCCTGAGCGCTCTGGAGCAGGTTTTCATCAAGGATCTCTCTGTACTTTGCTCCGTTCATCTTTCCCTTGATCCTGACTAGTCTCCCAGTCCCTGCCACTGAAAAACATCCCCACAGCATGATGCTGCCACCACCATGCTTCCCCGTAGGGATGGTGCCAGGTTTCCTCCAGACGTGACACTTGGCATTCAGGCCAAAGAGTTCAATCTTGGTTTCATCAGACCAGAGAATCTTATTTATCATGGTCTGAGAGTCTTTAAGTGCCTTTTGGCAAACTCCAAGCGGGCTGTCATGTGCCTTTTACTGAGGAGTGGCTTCCGTCTGGCCACTCTACCATAAAGCCCTGATTGGTGGAGTGCTGCAGAGATGGTTGTCCTTCTGGAAGGTTCTCCCATCTCCACAGAGGAACTCTAGATTTCTGTCAGAGACCATCGGGTTCTTGGTCACCTCCCTGACCAAGGCCCTTCTCCCCCGATTACTCAGTTTGGCCGGGCGGCCAGCTCTAGGAAGAGTCTTGGTGGTTCCAAACTTCTTCCATTTAAGAATGATGGAGGTCACTCTGTTCTTGGGGACCTTCAATGCTGCAGACATTTTTTGGTACCCTTCCCCAGATCTGTGCCTCGACACAATCTTGTCTCGGAGCTCTACGGACAATTCCTTCGACCTCATGGTTTGGTTTTTGCTCTGACATGCACCGTCAACTGTGGGACCTTATATAGACAGGTGTGTGCCTTTTCAATTGATTGGACATGATTTGGATTTACCACAGGTGGACTCCAATCAAGTTGTAGAAACATCTCAAGGATGATCAATGGAAACAGGATGCACCTGAGCTCAATTTTGCGACTAATAGCAAAGGGTCTGAATACTTATGTAAATAATGTATTTTTTATTTATGTGCTAATAATAAAAACCTGTTTTCACTTTGTAATTATGGGGTATTGTGTGTAGATTGATGAGGACAATTTTTTATTTAATCAATTTTAGAATAAGGCTGTAATGTAACAAAATGTGGACAAAGTCAAGGGGTCTGAATACTTTCCGAATGCACTGTATAGAGTGTATCTAAAGGGATTATAAGCCAACCAGGCTCCTTTTTAATTGCATTTGTACAAATAGATAACATATGATGAGGTGCATTCTCCTTTAAATAAGGACTTTTCTGAGAATTAAAAATGGGTGGCAGGTAGCCTAGCGGTTAGATCGTTGGGCCAGTAATTGAAAGGTTGCTAGTTTGAATCCCTGCGCTGACAAGGTGAAAAACGTGTGAAATAGAAAAAATTTAAGCACCCACCAAATCATTATTATAATCAGAGGGAGGAAACAAGAGATCCCCCACCGTCAAGGCCAAAAGCCCAGCTTCATGGTTTCCATACATGAAAGAAAGAAAAAGTTGTCAACATACTATTTTCAGAGCTCACCACAGTGTGTGGACCACTTTAAGAGGATCAAATCATTTTCAACCAGCTCTTCTTCAAATCCACCCACGTCCTCTCTCCCTTTTCCCTGCCAGAGAGAGCACCCCCGCAGGCAGCCTTTACAGGGGTCCTTCTAGAATCCACCCCCACCCCCACTCCTGCCCCCTCTTTTCTATTGCTAGCCTACATCGAACACCTAACAATTCAGAGGAAGACAAAAAGCAGTATCAGCTACATTTGAACAATATTAAAAAATGTAACATTGCTATAATCTGTTAAAAGTCATAATGGAGGAGTAGGCCCTGATTAGCAACAGTCCGTAGGCGTATGTATACCGGCATATAAGTATTAGCAAATCTCTTGCTTCTAAGTATATACTGCGCTGTATCATTATTTATTCTGACAGCATGTTGTTTTCCTGTGGGGTTTAGGAGCAGCTGTCTATGGCACCCTGCCTGTTTCCCCAACTGCTCAGGGATATGTTGATTTGGAACCTTTACATCCTGGTCAGTCATGATCTTGCACTTCATGATGCTCCTTCTTCATAACCATGGTCCTCCAAATATTGTTTTTAATTGTAGAGTTGAATGATCTCTTCCTTTTAAAAGGGAAATCTTATTGTTTGAACTACAGATTGCCCCTTTAAAGACACTCCCTAATATTCACTACCATCAGCACTAATCTATCACTACAGTCTAAGTCTATCTATGTGACTAGCACACCGTAATTTACAGTTGCAATCACCTGACCTGATGTTTTAAAACAAAAATAGCTGTCATATTTACAGTAAATTGCAGCAGTGCAAAATGTGCATTATTCAAAGGCAAATACAGAAGTATGCTATTTATTTCAACTTTAATCATATTATTGAATGTTCTTTTCATTAACGCATACATTTTTAGAACTTTTATTGTACCTTTTATTCTAACTTCCTACATAACTTATCTTGAGGGGAAAACAGGTGACTTCTTCACCCTGATTCAATAGCATACCTAAGCCTACATCTGACCGCAGAAGCCGATAGCCTATATGTAGAAACGTAATAATAATGTGATCTGATCCCGACTGGAAACCTCGACTGTCAGAACTAGCCATGGTGTTTAGGCGGCCATACCTGGGCACACAGCTTGGAGATGAGCGATCAATTTCCCAGGTCGCATACAGGTTCATTTGAACCGGACGGTTCGGGACGATGGTGACGGTCTTGGACGGCTGCATTTGTGGAGATGGTGTGCCCCCAGTCCGCGGGAGACCCCCTCTCTCCGACATACTGTAGGTGTTTTGGGTGTGGAAGAAAAATACCTTCTGTCATTCAGCTTCCTGACTTGTGCATGCGGATATTTTCATCACACCCTGAAGCTTCAAATTGCGCTTTCATATCCACAGAATTCCATGCCTTCTTGCTTGTATTTATGCTTTTCTGTTCTGCAGCCCACAGTTGATGTGATACGCTCTCAAGTGCGATGTTTTTAATAGCAGGAAGCGGAACTTGCCCTCCAGGGAGCACAAGAGAATAGCTACGCCTCTCGTTAAAGACGCACTCTTTACTAGTACAATCTCTCAACAATAATAATGTGAGAGTCAGAGCGTCACAGCAGGTGCATATGGTGTGTTGTGTGCGTGCTCGCTCGCTCTCTCTCTCTCTCTCTCTCTCTCTCTCTCTCTCTCTCTCTCTCTCTCTCTCTCTCTCTCTCTCTGTCTGTCACACCCACTCCCTCTCTCAAACACTCAAAACACACACACACACACACACACAGTGATAGAGTGCTATTATTGTAACGCGAGCCTCTCAGAGGTACCAGCAGAGTTGTCCCTTGGAATATCAAGGTATCCTACTCATTATTACACTGAACAAAAATATAAACACAACATGCAACTATTTCAAAGATTTTACTGAGTTACAGTTCATATAAGGAAATCAGTCAACTGAAATACATTCATTAGGTTCTAATCTATGGGTTTCACATGACTGGGAATACAAATATGCATCTGTTGGTCACAGATACCTTAAAAACAAGGTAAGGGATCAGGCGTGTATCAGAAAACCAGTCAGTATCTGCTGTGACCACCATTCGCCTCATGCAGCAAATCACATCTCCTTTGCATAAAGTTGATCAGGCTGTTGATTGTGGCCTGTGGAATGTTGTCACACTTCAATGGCTGTGCGAAGTTCCTGGATATTGGTGGAAACTGGAACACGTTGTCATACATGTCGATCCAGAGCATCCCAAACATGCTCAATGGGTGACATGTCTGGAGAGTATGAAGGCCATGGAAGAACTGGGACATTTTCAGCTTCCAGGAATTGTGTACAGATCCTTGCGACATGGGGCTGTGCATTATCATGCTGAAACATGAGGTTATGGCGGCAGATGAATGGCGCGACAATGGGCCTCAGGATCTCGTCATGGTATCTCTGTGCATTCAAATTGCCATTGATAAAATGCAATTGTGTTCATTGTCCGTAGCTTATACCATAAGCCCAATGCCACCATGGGGCACTCTGTTCACAACGTTGACATCAGCAAACCGCTCGCCAACACGACGCCATACATGTGGTCTGCGGTTGTGAGGCCGTTTGGACTGGGGAGCCAGGCCCAGCCAATCAGACTGGGTTTTTCCCCACAAAGGGGCTTTATTACAGACAGAAATACTCCCCAGTTTCATCAGCTGTCCGGGTGGCTTGTCTCAGATGATCCCGCAGGTGAAGAAGCTGGATGTGGAGGTCCTGGGCTGGCATGGTTACACGTGGTCTGCGGTTGTGAGGCCGGTTGGACGTACTGCCAAATTCTCTAAAACGACGTTAGAGGCAGCTTATGGGAGAGAAATTAACATTCAATTTTCTGGCAACAGCTCTGGTGGACATTCCTGGAGTCAGCATGCCAATTGCACGCGCTCTCAAAACTTGAGACATCTGTGGCATTGTGTTGTGTGACAAAACTGCACATTTTAGAGTGGCCTTTTATTGTCCCCAGTACACGGTGCACCTCTGTAATGATCATGCTGTTTAATCAGCTTCTTGACATGCCACACTTGTCAGGTGGATGGATTATCTTGGCAAAGGAGAAATGCTCACTAACAGGTATGTAAACAAATTTGTGCACAAAATTTGAGAGAAAGAAGCTTTGTGCATATAGAACACTCTGGGATCTTTTACTTCAGCTCATGAAACATGGGATCAACACTTTAAATGTTGCGTTTATATTTTTGTTCAGTGTATATCTCTTGCAATGCTCATAATGACAGTAGATGTCTTATTACCTATAGCTGCTATTGAGTTGCAGGTGTGTTATCTTGCCATTTCTTCTACTTTGTTATCATTGTGCTCTGGGGTTACGGTGTGTAACCTGATATTGGGAGATGCAAGATAACACACCTGCAGACAATATTAACTGGAATGACAAACCTGATGACTCTGGTTCCTGCAGCTATTGTTTAACTTGAACTTGTAATGGATAAGGTCTCTCTTACAGTCTAGAAAGAGAGCTCTACATAGATGGTAAAGTAATTGTTAGTTTGACAGGCTGGCTCTACAGTAAAAAATGAGTGTTGATAAAAGTCACCTTGTCCAAGAGAGATTTACACGGTTATCAAAACATCACGCAAGGGTAAGCCTACATCAAACACAGCCCTTATTTTCTAAAATCCCCTATAGGAAAAATGAATGGTGGAAAAACAATTATAACTATTTCCCTGTTTTTATGGGTATTATGTCACATACTGTGGTACTTTATAGCCTACCTTGAAAAGAGTGTGCAAAGCTGTCATCAAGGCAAAGAGTGGCTACTTTGATGAATCTCTATTATTCTATATAGTAAGAATAAAGAAAAACCCTGGAATGAGTAGATGCGTCCAAACTTTTGACTAGTAGTTTATATGTTGGTCCAAACTTTTGACCAGTCAAAAGTTTGGACACACCTACTCATTCAAGGGTTTTTCTTTATTTTTACTATTTTCTACATTGTAGAATAATAGTGAAGACATCAAAACTATGAAATAACACATATGGAATCATCTAGTAACCAAAAAAGTGTTAAACAAATCAAAATATATGTTATATTTGAGATTCTTCAAAGTAGCCACCCTTTGCCTTGATGACAGCTTTGCACACTCTTGGCATTCTCTCAACCAGCTTCATGAGGTAGTCACCTGGAATGCATTTCAATTAACAGGTGTGCCTTGTTAATTTGTGGAATTTCTTTCCTTCTTAATGCGTTTGAGCCAATCAGTTGTGTTGTGACTTGGCATTCTCGGCTCCCCCAGTTCAATCTCATCGTGTTCTTCCTCGTCTTCACCGAGTAGCGATGAACCTTCAGCACATAAAAAAGGGAATCATGAATGGAAGGGAATTGTGTAGCTAGCTATTGTGTAGTTAGTTATCAATCGGCCTTTCACTCTAACATTTGAGAAAACATGTAACATAATTTCATATCTGATAGTCCATAACTGAAATGTGACAATGTATACCTGTAAGTAGCAACGTCACAAAACCAGCTAGACCAGGATGATTTAGTTACCAAGCTGACTACCAGCCTGAGCTTTCAAAAGTAATTATCTAGCTAGCTAGGCTTCAGGCTTATTACAATCAACAGCAGCAGGCTTAGCTATTATTTTCTAGGAATCATATGACATATCACAGATAAACAGACACCTAATAAGATAATTATAGCTATGGGGATCATAGCTAGCTAGCTACATTTTACTAGTAAAATAGAGCAATCCTACAGCAGCCTTCTCTGGCTGGCTAGCTACATATCAAATCACTAGCCAGTTCGTTTTAGCTCTGAATAATGCCTAATGACAAATGTTCTTCAAATTGTCAATATAAGAATGTTATGTTGTACACACTGTAAACCCTAATAAGTTCACATAACTCAAAAATTATTTTGTAACAGATTACACAAAAATATTTTAGTGATGTTTTTAAATGTTTTAAGTTTACATAAAATAAAAATTACATTTACAGTTGCCTTAAATTATCTCAATGTTATCTTATAAATATTGATATTCCTCAACTTATAATTAGGGAGTAATTCACTCAAAATTTTCAATATTTTTCAACTCATATAATGTGGGAAATACACTCAACATTTTCAATATTTTTCAACTCATATAATGTGGGAAATACACTCAAAACTTTCAATATTCTTCAACTCATAAATGTGGGAAATACACTCAAAATATTAAATATTCTTCAACTCATATAATGTGTGAAATACACTCAAAATTTTCAATATTCTTCAACTCATAATGTGGGACATGCAATCAAAATTAATTCTAAACTGAAATACTGATGTCGGTCCATTACACAATTATAATCAGCGAATAATGTTAGAAAACATGAAAGTGACACCACAGTGACAATTTAACTTTTTTTTTATTCAACACAATGTGCTTTTAAAAAGGCACGAATCAAAAGGAGCTCAGTCAAAACAAAGTGCTTGTCATAAATTAAAACAAAAAGGAAAAGGAAATGACTCCATAAAAACAAAATGTGTTTTAAAGTACATTAAGTGTTAATAGTTCCATATTCTGATAGTGGTCATTGCTACAGAGGGTAGATTCAGTATTTTGGGTCTCCATATCACACTATTCAGTAAACATTATGATAAAAACTCACAAAGGCTTCATGATAAAATTCAATAAGATTCTAATTATAATCCATCCTCAACAGCAATGACAACTATTAGAATGTGGAGCCATTTAAAACGTTTTGGCACTTACTGTACCTTGAAGGCTGCAACTCACTTTTTTTAAATAAAACATTCAAATAAAAGTACTGGTTTCTACTGTGCCGTACTTCAACTGGCAACATCAAGGTAAGCATTAGGTCACACAACATTAAACATGTATAGTGCACGAATTCAACAGTCGTTTCCCACAAGTACAGTACAAAAACTTGGGCTTGGCAATACGTCAATGTTGTGATATTTATCTATTAACAATCAATGTATTAAATCTGAGGTAGAAGAGGCAAACAGTGTAACATATTAAACATGAGGTAGAAGAGGCAAATTATTACATTTGTAAAGAGGGAAAAAAAAATAAAAACATCCTCAATACTCAGCTCAACAAATAGTCCATTCTGAGTGATTCACTCATTGAACAAATCATTCTTCAGTGTCAGTAGACGGCCTTTCAGTGGTTTGTTGTCCTCAAGACACATCACAACTTTTTGGATAAATGTGAATGTAAGCTCAAGATTCTTTGGGTACTGTAGGTCTAGTGCATAGACATACCCAAAGAGCAGGAGAAATGAGTCAGCCAGGTTTGTGGGACCACTCACAAGTATTTCATCTTCCACGACAATACAGATGCTCTCAGGGCTGAAGAGGGCCGCATCAGTAGTATCATCAGTGACAACTGTCAGGAGAGCCACCGGAGTGTCAGTGAGGTCTGGACCATCTGCTGACTATAAAACACAAATAATACAAAAATGAGTTCAGCCCCTCAAGGATACAAATCATGCTAATGATGTCTAGACATTACGGTCACTTTGCACTTAGACTGCAACTAAGCTACATGTTTAAACTATTTTCTTTACACATGCTTATTATTTTATGTTAGTTTCACACCTACCTGTAAGCATACTTTTTGTTTAGTGGAATTCTTTATACTTACCTTTTCATTTATGTAATTTCTACATGTCAGTTTGCAGAATAACAACTCAAGGAAACTTCATAAACAGGTTCTGGGGGCTATTCCAGAAAGGAGGTTCAACAAACTGAGCCTAACCCTGAACTCAGAGTTGACTTACCCTGTGAAGTGAAACTGAGTTTTCAGTTACAGAACAGCTGATCTGAGTTAGGTAAGTTGACTCAGAGTACGTTAACTCGGAGTTGAGCTTGTGCCTGACGACTAGTAAAAAGCCATCATCAATGGAGCTCCGATACGGTTATTCACCATGGCAACGGGAGAAAACAGGAAGCAGACATTTTCTGGCTGCGGCTGTTATATAAATCACTGACAGAGTTTCAGATGCAGTCGTCTTTTCATTTTGAATTTAACATCACTTTATTTTATATTAGCATTTAACTCTTCCGAGTCGGCGAACGCTTCGGCGCGTTCAAATCGCGGGCCGGCTTTAGGACCGCGCAGCATCCAAACCAAGTGACGCAGAGGGCTGCCGTCGATTTCATGCAGAAATGGAGACCCGAAGCTACGTTTTGAGTGTTTGTTTCATGTAAATACACCAACTAAAACCAAAGTTATGATAATTTCAATTCCATGAAAAAAGTGCGTCAAAATATGCGCTCTTTTATGAGCGCTTTGCATTTATTATAATAACTTTGTCGTCTTTTGTGATAAAAAGGAACGGAAAAAAACGTGTGCTTGTGCTAACCCGGTTCTTCAGGATGCACACGAGTATATAAACATTCATTCCCGTGACAACTAGCCATTGCGAATGAACGAACGAGAGGAATTAGTTCAGTTCATGAGTAGTTTTGGAGAGTTTTTCACGAGTTAGTATTTCAATTGTTAGTATTTCAAGAGTTTTATTGTCAGCAGTATCGTTTTTGTGAAGCAATATGAGGCGCACACTTCACGTTGAACAAGCCGTCGACTTGTTATTCCAAATGAGCGATGAAGAAACTTTGGAAAGTTCGTCGTCAGACAATGAGAGTGGCCAGGATGACTTCGAGGACCCTGATTTTGTTGCTGAAAACGTGAGGTAAGAAGACAAACATTTTTCTAAAATGAATTTGTTTTATTGCTTTCGTTTATCTTACTATAGTATTCTATTCTACTTCACTGTAGTGCAAATGCCAATGAACATCTTGAACTTTGAATAATCTTGAATCCGTTTACCTGTTTTGTATAGTGACGACGACTGACGACGAGCAGCCTGGGCCATCAACAGCCCCCACCCCCACAACAAGCCGACGGAGGCCATCACAGAGGGGGGCGTGGAAGGAAGGATCAGGCCAAGACCAGGTCAAGATCTCCAGCCCAGTCAGCAGCACAGCCAGAACAGAGCTCTGAGCCATGGAAAACAGAGACTGATCCTGACACTGCCCCACAAGCCAGTAGGTTCATGCCCCGCAGACCACCAGGGAGCCCAGGTGGATTTGCATTCAGGGCACACACCAAAGGACCTCTTCCTGCTCTACTTCGCCGCAGATACAATGAGGACAATCTGCAGAAACACCAACAAACAGGCAGCAAGAAATCAGCAGAAGGGGAGCAAATATCAGTGGACTGACGTTGATGTGGAGGAACTGCACAGATTTCTGGGTCTCCTCATCTACACCTCATTGGTGACTCTGCCTAGTATCCAGGACTACTGGAAACAAAGCCACATATTGTCTGTTTCATTGCCAGCGAAGGTCATGCCAAGAGACAGATTCCGGTCCATCTCATGGAACATCCACCTAAGTGATCCAGAGGAGGATGTCATAAATGACCAGCGCAAAGGTACACCCCAGCATGACAAACTGTTCAGGGTCAAACCTCTGATGGACGACATTCGCACTGCCTGCCAGGCTCATTACCATCCTAAGAAGGAACTGTCAGTCGACGAGAGGATGGTGGCTACAAAAGCCAAAACTGGCATGACCCAGTACATGAAGGACAAGCCTAACAAATGGGGGGATCAAGCTCTTTGTGTTGGCAGAGTCTAACAATGGCTACACTCTAAACTTCAACGTGTATGTTGGGAAAGCACACACACCCAGCGTGCATGGACTTTCATATGATGCTGTTATGGACCTCATTCAGCCATCACATCTTGGTACAGGATACCATATTTATATGGACAATTTCAACACCAGCCCAAAACTGTTCCTGAGTTTGGGAAGTATGAAGTTTGGAGCCTGTGGGACCTACAGAAGCAACAGAAAAGGGTGTCCTAGTGGCAGAGAAAATGCCCTCACCAGCAAATCGAAGAGGGGGTCTGTGAGATGGATCAGAGAGGATCGCCTGGTCTTTGTGAAGTGGATGGATACGCGGGAGGTGTCGGTGTGCTCCACAATCCACCCAGCGTTTTCGGGCGAGACAATCAAGAGGAAGGTGAAGGAAGGACCTGGACGCTGGGTAGCAAAAGACATTCCCTGCCCTACCCCATCATGGCCTACAATAAGTACATGGGAGGGGTTGACCTGTCAGACCAGCTTCTCCAGTATTACTCAACCCATCGCAGAACTGCTCGCTGGTACCGTACCCTCTTCCTGCATTTTTGGACATGGGAACAACAAATGCATACATCCTGCACTGTGACATCAGTGCGACCCAACAGGTCACACCCATGACGCACAAGAACTTTGTGGCAGAACTTGTGGCCCAGCTGTGCGGAGTGACCCAGACAGGGGGTTCCACTTCAAAAAAGCACCAGCCATGTTTCTGTGGCCATTGCCAATGTTGCAGAGGCCAAAGACAAAGCCACAGCAGGCCGCAGGGTTTGTCAACGCTGTAAACAAGTTGACAAGAAGAGGTTTGTCACACCATGGAAGTGCAAGGCCTGTGATGTGGCTCTCTGTGTCATTGTGGACAGGAACTGTTTTGAAGAGTGGCACAAATAGGGTAAAGGCCAGTGGCTATACCTACTTTTTTTTGTAAATAGTTGTGTATTGCTTGTATATATCTCAAGAATACTTTTATATGTTCATATTTGCACTTTGTGGTTCAATTTGAAGCTTTTTTTTCATTTTGGACAGAAACTGTTTTGAGGAGTGGCACAAAAAGGTTTAGGGTTAGAATAGAAGAAAAACGCCAGTGGTTATACCTACTTTTTATTGTAAATAGTTATTTATTGCTTGTATATATCACCAAAATACTTTTATATGTTCATATTTGCACCTTGTGGTTCAATTTGAAGCTTTTTAAATGCTTGGTTCACCATGTTTGAGGGTTTTACAATAAAAAAACCATCTTTTTTCTAAACGGACTTTGTGTTTTCTGTGTGTGTTTGGGTCCAGTGTGTTGAAATAGTATGTCAAAGTGAAAAACTTACTAACAGATCATATAGGTGAGGTTGTGCTGAAAAAAAAGATACCCAACATTGGTCTGGTAAACATTTCTTTATGTAGTATATCAGGGCAAAATTGAAGGTACCCAAAAACGGCCAAAAAAGCTCCAGACTCCGAAGAGTTAAGGAAGTGGTTGAATGTTGTTCAATGTTTTATTTTAGGCTATTTTGTTTTATTTAAAATCGGCTGAAAATGAAATATAAAAACATTTTATCTCATACTCAATGCGGCGACAAACTAGAAACACGGACTTTGAAATTACGTTGTTGGAAAAAATACAATTGGCTATACTGATGGTTTTCACATAACCTGCTTTCTGGAATGCCCCTCTGGTTCTCCTAGAGTTCTTTGAGTGATGTCATGTTTAAGCTGACTGAATAGCTAAGCAAAGGGATTGATAGTGAGGCCAGTACACTTACATTACAGGTCCTGAAAAACTTGGAGGCATCTTCACGCAGGTACACAGGAAGTGCACGAAGGACGAGGGCCCGTCTCATATTTACATCACGTTGTTCCTACATGGGCAAAAAATATCCATTACAATAATAATTACACAAATATCAAAAACATTCATTGTACACTAATTATAGTAAAAATGAAAATGTTAAAAGATAAGCAAGTTAGTTATTAACAAGCAAAGCATCAAAGTTGTGTGCTTATAGATCTGCTATTTCTGTTGTTGTTCTTTGTATTTAACAAAGTATTAATAAAGGGTTCAAGTGATCAACTGTTGACCCCACAGTTGAGATAAAAACATTTAGAGAAATAGCAAAAGAATGACTGTGGAAACACATAAAATAAAACCAATTATTAGTGTAACCCTCTCACCAGGCTCGAATTTGACTCTCACGATATTACCTTATTTAGAATATCTGAACAGCATGGGATATTAGGTGAGAAGGACATCTCCAATAAGAATCCCTATTGTAAACTTGCTAGGGTGAATGACAAATAGGGTATTAACTTCAGATAGAATGATTATAGACTTGGTTATTGTTATAAGGATATGCTTTCCCATGCATTAAATGAAACTGAAACAGTAAATGACTCCACCAATACAACAGACATAAGGTTCAAGATCTATATTAATCAAATGTTCAATGTATCACATCAAAAGAAATACAAATTATAAACCCCAATGATTTTTCCACAACCCCATGTCCAAATTATTTGCAAGCTTGCTTAAACCCTGGGCGCGCGTTGGAGCTCATAAAAAAAATGACGACATACATAAAGTCCCGAAGTCCACCCCACATTTGTAGTTACTCACTACTTGTAGATAATGCCTCAGCAAAATATAGTAGTTCCGTGCAGGTGTCCTCACAAGATCCACCGCGAACACAGCTATCAATGCAGCCAGTACTCGGTAGCAGCAACAGACATCCGTTGGAAACCCGAACTGATCGTCACAAGCAATTCTCTCCAAGTCTTGCACGATGCTAGGCTAACCTCTAGGATGTCGAATGTCTCCACAATGCGACGGCAGCTTCAGTCTCCACTTGGTCTTTCTTAACTAAATAATAAACACTCTCTTATAGAAATAAAATCAGGATTTCCCTTAAAAAAACTCTGTAGGTATGGTTTTGTTCTCTCTTTATCGTTTCCTTTGGTCGTTTTTCCTTCACCAACCCCACTAACGTCTCTCCTCTCCCTTCTTTCAACTTTTCCCTCCCTTTTCTTTCCCGGCAACCAGTCCACTCTCCCATTGGCCACAACTTAACAAGTTAGCTCATTGGTCAAAACTTTAACGAGATACGTGGGAAATTTAAACTTAAAAGTAAACCAACCTATTCACTTGTACATTTTTTTAAAACATTGCTTCAAAAGAAATGCATTAATGACATTACAAATCAGGAGCTATTCGATCACCTTTTAAATCTAATACCAATGAATTATAACAAATACACTCTATACTTGGTTTTAGCAATGTATTACATTAGTAACACTATTTCATAATACATCCTACCTGAACTGTTAAAAGGATTTCGAGATGATCTCACAACCACACACTTGAGCCTAGGAAGAAATACAAACACAGGCCTGGTTAGCATCATGATAACACACTCACATTATGTTGTTTAGCATTGTTCGTTTCACGCTAGCACACGTACACACAGCTCGATAACGTAAAATATTTACTGTGTAAGGCAGACACTTATTGAAATAAGTATACTCACAGTACGCACTTGCATTACCGGCGAACAGCGAAAACTCATGGACCTTCCTCCACCGTCAATGTCCCGGGCAAACATGCATTATGGGAAATGTAGTTCATCCAGGAAACCTGCTGATAACGTTACACCGTTGTAAGATGAAGTAATGTAACGTATTTGTCACATATTTAACAACTTCTAAAGTTACAATTACTTAGATTTTTAAACTATTTACAACAAATATTCACTGTGCACATTGTACAAATGTATTCCCAGTTCCACATTTAAGACTATCGAAATTCAATTTAAAAAAAAACAACAAAAACAACATTAGAGTTACTTACCAAATCAGAGGTGATGATAAGATGGCGCTTAAGAAAACGAAGGCAATAAGACTAATGATAAAAACGGAGGTGGTGGTGGTTTCAAGCGAGCAGCATAAAACTGCGCATTGCAAACAAATTAAAACAAATTAAACTGTGTTCCACATCCCCGCATCAAGGCAAATTCAAGATGGCTGACTCAGCTTTCCTGAGGGAGAGATGACCCACCCACCAGAACGTCATGACGTCAATAACGTCATGACACTACCTAAACTTTTTTGAGCGTTCCACACAAATTACCTATAAAATATTGAGCCCTCTTCAATTAAAGTGGCATAAATCTCAACAGAGCTCAACACTTTATAGTTTGGTCAACTGCATAACGACATTTGACTGTTATGACCTTATTACTTATGAGCTAGTACAACTGTTTGGGATTACAGTGCAGCTTTCAAAGAAAACATTAACATTAAAAAGACAAGAGACGAGCTAAATCAAGTAGGCTAGCTAGCTAGCTAGCTACCATGTCTCGTTTTGGCTAACTGTCTATCCGGCTTGTTATCAAAAGTTCATTTCACAGACTCATCAATACTCTAAAATATCAATATTATAATTAGCAACATAAAAATGAATTGTATACAGTTTTGTTGTCCTGATCACAATGACAGAGCAGTGTCAAATTTGTGAGAAATCTTTCAGGGCCAGTAGAGGCAAGGCGGCTCCGGGTGGCAGATTCACTTTCAGTCCCTTCACCAAAACTCACAATTTGCTTAATCCTGCCAATGACACATTGGCATCAGTCTTTACTATGGCAATTCAAGATGGCACTACCCATACCGCTAATGAACATTGTTCAAGATCAAAATCCTAAAAATAGTGATGTTTCTATGTTAAATGCACATGTTTAGTATTAGTGGAAATGCACATGTTTAGTATTAGTGGATTGAATACATCTCTTTGCTTAGCTGTACTTCTGCTGTACTAAAGTCTTTCCATTCCACTTTTAAGTAACATTCTGTCTTATGTAACCATACCAAACATAATATATCATACTAATTTAAGTGTCCCGGATTTACTTTTACTATGTTACGTCTAGTCTATGAGACCAGGCTGGGTGATGGCTTGCTTGCTTGAGGTAATGTTCAAGTTAGCTTAAAGGTTTGAGTTAGTTAGCTAGCTAGCTTTACTTACTTTTCTTTCATCTCTGCGACTTAAGACATGACCAGTACAATATTCCTCAATTAATATTGCAATGACATCCTGTGATGCAATTTGTTTTTGTTACAGCAGTGGTTTTGGCTACAGGAGCAACGGAGAAAAGATTCCTCAACAAACGCGACTATCATAAAGAGTTCTGCTTTAAAGGTCCACGTATTGTTATCTTCAACGTCTGTGATGTCTCCATCTTTGACATTTACATAATAATGGTGGCATATACATTACCCATTGTTTCATGAAGAATATCACAAAAAAATGCATCATGAGTTTAGTTGAACTGTTTATCCCATCATATAACCCAGAATATAAGGTTGCCTTCAACAGAGGGAAGTCTGACATGTCTTTAATGAAACGTTTGAGTATGATGTCTCCTCTAGTTTAGGAACCATGGTGATTTCTCTGTCAAAAAACAACAACAACAAAAAACATGTCAACCCCCCTGACCTGGGAAGGGCTATAAGGAAACTTCTGACCTGTAAAACTACAAACCATAATCTTCACCCAGATCCTGCTGCTGCTTTGGTGTTTGTAGATCTGACTGACAATACCATATGTATGCAGTATGGCCAACACAGAAGGGATACAGAGAAAAGGGTATTTCAGAGCTGGCGTTATTCAAGGACTACAGAAAGGAAATGATTCAAATTCAGTTAATGAGTTTATTATCAGCACTTGTAAAGAACACACTTTCACTGATAACTATAGTTCAACAAACTATTTTTCAGACACATGATCATGTTCAGCGCAGTAATTACATAATCATAAAACTTTGTTAAAACACACATCTTTATCACTGTCTCTATTTGTCTAAAAACTGAAGAGGTGCATAATCTCGTGTGTCATCGCCCAAATACTTCTTCAGAAATGGCACAACTTTAAAAAGGTTGATGTGGAAATCTCTGGAGTCATCGTCAGACTCCTGTTTGACGTCGTTGTTACCATCAGGGCACAGATTTTTGGTGCCCCAGCTGATCAATCCAACCTTTGAAGAATGGATGCGGTGTCAGTACTAATTAATGTGCATTAACTGTAGATTACAAAGACCCCAGATGTTTACAAATACATTTTTACATAAATAAATATGTAAAATTCCATGTACAAAAAAGCATAGAGCAAAAAGTATGAGGGAAATGCACAGAAAGTTACCACTCTCTTACTGCTCCCCTCTGTAGGTAGTGCCTAGTGCCTATTTATCTGATGTAAATAGATGCCCTGAATGTCTCTAACCTGGATTGTGCGGTAATCATCATAGTTCTTAAACAGAGCACCACCGGAGTCACCTGTGCACACATACACATACACAAAATTAAGTGTTAATGTAAGACCAAGTAATAGGACCCTTTTCCTTTTGAAAATTAAAAACAAATATATCAAAACTAGAGATTTTCTCAATCCATTGAAAGATAAAAGACACACTTAGACAGTGAGTGCATCATCCAATGTTCCATGATATATTAAACATACCTTTACAGGCAACATTATCTCTAGTAGGTTGACGCCCACCCGAGCATAGGAAGTTTTCAGTCACAACATCCTTCAGATTATCTGATGTTATGCCATCTACCTTAGTAGCCAAGCTAATACAATTTTCCCTCTGCAAGAGACAAAAAATTAGAGAGAGAGGGGCACATACAGTACCAGTCAAAAGTTTAGACACACATACTCATTCCAGGGTTTTTCTTTATTTTTTATATTTTCTAAATTGTAGAATAATAGTGAAGACATCAAAACTATGAAATAACACATGGAATCATCTAGTAACCAAAAAGTGGGTTAAACAAATCAAAATCTATTTTATATTTGAGATTCTTCAAATAGCCACCCTTTGCCTTGATGACAGCTTTGCACACGCTTGGCATTCTCTCAACCAGCTTCACAAAGTAGTCACCTGGAATGCATTTCAACTAACAGGTGTGCCTTCTTAAAAGTTAATTTGTGGAATTTATTTCCTTCTTAATGCGTTTGAGCCAATCAATTGTGTTGTGACAAGGTAGGGGGGGTATACAGAAGATAGCCATATTTGGTAAAAGACCAAGTCCATATTATGGCAAGAACAGCTCAAATAAGCAAAGAGAAACGACAGTCCATCATTACTTTAAGACATGAAGGTCAGTCAATACGGAACATTTCAAGAACTTTGAAAGTTTCTTCAAGTGCAGTTGCAAAAACCATCAAGCGCTATGATGAAACTGGCTCTCAGGAATGGAAGACCCAGAGTTACCTCTGCTGCAGAGGATAAGTTCATTAGAGTTACCAGCCTCAGAAATTGCAGCCCAAATAAATGCTTCACAGAGTTCAGGTCACAGACACATCTCAACATCAATTGTTCAGAGGGAACTGTGTGAATCAGGCCTTCATGGTCGAATTGCTGCAAAGAAACCACTGCTAAAGGACACCAATAAGAAGAAGAGACCTGCTTGGGGAAAGAAACATGAGCAATGGACATTAGACCGGTGGAAATTTGTCCATTGGTCTAGAGTCCAAATTTGAGATTTTTGGTTCCAACCGCCGTGTCTTTGTGAGACGAGGTGTGGGTGAACTGATGATCTCTGCATGTGTTGTTCACACCATAAAGCATGGAGGAGGGGGTGTAATGGTGTGGGGGTGCCTTGCTGGTGACACTGTCTGTGATTTATTTAGAATTCAAGGCACACTTATCCAGCATGGCCACCACAGCATTCTACAGCGATACGCCATCCCATCTGGTTTGGGCTTAGTGGGACTATCATTTGTTTTTCAACAGGACAATGACCCAACACATATCCAGGCTGTGTAAGGACTATTTTTACCAAGAAGGAGAGTGATGGAGTGCTGCATCAGATGACCTGGCCTCCACAATCCCCCGACCTCAACCAAATTGAGATGGTTTGGGATGAGTCGGACGGCAGAGTGAAGGAGAAGCAGCCAACAAGTGCTCAGCATATGTGGGAACTCCTTCAAGACTGTTGGAAAAGCATTCCAGGTGAAGCTGGTTGAGAGAATGCCAAGAGTGTGCAAAGCTGTCATAAAGGCAAAGGGTGGCTATTTGAAGAATCTCAAATATAAAGTATATTTTCATTTGTTGAACACTTTGTTTGTTACTACATGATTCCATATTTGTTATTTCATAGTTTTGATGTCTTCACTATTATTTTACAATGTAGAAAATAGTACAAATAAAGAAAAACCCTTGAATGAGTAGGTGTGTCCAAACTTTTGACTGGTACTGTACATGAATCATCCATTGGTGGGTGGGTCTGTCTGTCTGTCTGACTGTCTGTCTGTTTGGTCAGACATCATACAAGCACTCACCTGATCCTGGAGCTTAAGTTTGGCATCGCTCCGCTGATCCTTACTACTTTCCCTGTCCTTATCATGTGACATGAAACTGACTTCTTCAAAATGATTTTTTAACAAGAGCTCTTCTGCAAGGAGAGAAATATATGAGACAAGGTAACATACAGTGCCTAATTGAACCTTTCTAGGTTATGTGTATCTTGATGAATAGGCTGTGTGCTGTAATTGCACCTTGTTGCTTGCAGGTGATTTCCTCTCCCACCAATCTTAAAGCAC
Organism: Coregonus clupeaformis; assembly: GCF_020615455.1. Taxonomy (NCBI): domain Eukaryota; kingdom Metazoa; phylum Chordata; class Actinopteri; order Salmoniformes; family Salmonidae; genus Coregonus; species Coregonus clupeaformis. The sequence continues at coordinate 46,158,211 of NC_059204.1, read as the reverse complement.
CACTTGTTTCCTTGGTGCAAGGGATGCAAATTGGTCTGAGGAAGACAGTAGAGCAAGAATTAATGAAAGAAACTATGTGTTTCACACATTACTCCAAAAACCTGGATTATTTAGGTACAAATTCTGCATCACTGTATTCTGTGATGCGTGAGTTGAAGGAGTCAGGCGCAGGAGGGTAAATCACAGAATACAGAGTTTATTCCGTAATACAGCGTTACGCAGAATAGCGTCAACCAGTCCAGTGCGCAAAACAGGCGCACTGGAACAAAACAGGCACACAGGGAAAATATACCCCGGCAATACAACATACACTGAGCTCAACCGCGCTACTACTCCTCACAATAAACAATCACCCACAAGGACAAGGGGGGCAGAGGGAACACTTATACACGTACTAATGAGGGGATGTGGTAGGTGTGTGTAACAAGACAAGACAAGACAAATGGAATGATGAGATATGGAGCGGCAGTGGCTAGAAGGGCGGTGACGACGAACGCCGAAGCCTGCCCGAACAAGGAGAGGAGGCAGTTTCGGAGGAAGTCGTGACATATTCATTCTTGTTCCTTCTGCATCAAAAGACATACAGTCAGGTCAAATTATTGTCTCCCTTGATAAAAATGAGCAAAAAAGACTATAAAATAAATTATACCAATCCTGAGCTATATTGTATGCAATTGTTTGGGTGAAAATTATATTATTTTATACTAATACATTTGCTCAGAGAAAGAGATTTTGTTTAACAAGTAATACAACAAATCTCAAAAAGATAACTAAGTTGGTCTAAGATCCCTCCCAATGTGATCTCCAATCTCATAAAACATTTGAGAGAAAGGCTCAGTGTCGTTATCCTCACAGTGGGAGGGTGCTGGAGTATTGAAAACAGGAGAGTTAATCATTTATACCCCTATCTTTAAAAAATTTTATATATATTATTTATTTTCAAACAAACTCTCTTTCTCTGAGCAATTGTTTTAGTATAAAATAATTTACCAATTTATCTGAGCATGCAATATAGCTCAGTATTTGTATTATTTATTTTATACAGTATTTTTTTGCTCATCTTTATCAAGGGTGCCAATCATTTTGCACCTGACTGTATGTGTCTTACCTTGTGTCGATAGAGATGTCTACATCATTCTTCAGTTCGATGAGAGCTACGTCATAATCATAGAACTCATTTATCCCCTCTTTCTCTTTGGCTTTGATATTAAAATTAGGGTGTAATATTAGACGTGATCCTGTTAGAACTGTTAGGAGACAGGACCAGGGTATAAATTAGCAAACCTATTTCATAGAATAGCACCAGTTCAAATACATGTGGCATCCTGACATATATTCTGTTAATGATGATAATCACTTGAAAAAACAAGTTTCACTATCCCCAACTACAGAGACATTTGTCTTAAGGAAACTGGAGTTTCAAAAACTTTGGGTGTAAGTGGAAATGTTTTTAGAGGAGTGGCTGGTTGCACCTTGATTTTTGCCAATCTTAATCTTGATTTTATCTGCTGTGTCTGTGAACTTGAAGCAGTGAGCAGCAGTCAAGATGAAGCGGGGAGTGACCAGAGACCCCATGCATTTACCATAACTTTCATCCTCATGCTAACGGGATCAGGAGAGAGAGGTTGAACATAAATACTGTCAATGACAACATGCAAGTTGCATCAATATTTAATAAAAGGTCAACAATATATCAATCTTTGAGTGCACTGGGATGGGACAGGATACAGTTTGGGAGGTGTGTCAGCCATAATGTTGTTTATCACTCTCCCAAAGCACAAACAACCTGAGAAATTGCGTTGCAGAAACACACTACGAGTGATGATTGAATTCCAGCCTTAAATGAAAGGCGAGGTCTGCTGTAAATGGTAAAGATATCCAATCAATTTCTAATTCTAATTCTAACTATAGCTGTCATGTATTGCATTGGTAATGAATCACTTAACACAGTGCACTGCACACTAAATACAATCTGATCATGAAGAAAGGCCACTGTTGCATTGATGAAATAATCAAACATTAAAAATAGTTTCCATTTAGACAAATGAGGCATGAGTAATTACCGTGATGCCAATCCTTGCCATCCAGGGATATCTTACACGTATGGTATCTGCGGTGTCATGATCGTAGTTTCTATGGAGCCCGCATAGACCCACAACCTTGCTTTCATCTACATAGAGGAGAGAGGTGGCTCAACACACTGATACAAAGACACTGAAATATAGCACTCTCTGAGGGAACAAAGTCCATGCAGAGACACACTCTGCCATATTTGTTGGTCAAATTAGAAGGACTCACCAATTATTTTATCAAAGGTTTCTTCCAATTTTGCACCATCCTTTAGTTTAAAGTAGTGGTCCTCATTATCCCTTTTTGTCACAAGTGGCTGGATATCTTCATCAAAGATTTCACTTCCAACACCAAAAACATAGATATCTAAAAAACAAGAGGAAGTGCCCAAAACATTAGGCATTAGATTAATCAAGAACATTCACATACTTAGGTAGTAGACCTAGGTGTTCCGGTTCTGGCGGCATATTGAAACGCGTGGCTTTCTTTTGCAAAATCACTATGAATTAACGGACATGCTGACCAAACCGCTCGCGTTTCATGCACGAGTGTTGCAAAAATGTTATTCAATAATTTCATCCAAACGCCCTAAAATATAACTTGGTTCAAATTTAAAAGCTTGACCAATGTTCCCTCTAAGCTGCACGCCTGCGTGGGCGCACAGTAGCCCCGAGACTGCCATGCACGCAGAAGAAATAGCAGCCCACAGAGAGAAGCACGAGATTGAACTTCACTCAACTTTCTAGAGGAGTGGTCACCAACCGGTCGTCGCGGTCGACTGGTCAATCTCCAAGGCATTCCTGGTCGATCGCCTAACATTTTTGTAAAAAACCCAACGATAAAGCCTTGTGTTCCTATATATATTTTTCTCTGGCTGTTGGTGGTAGGTGCACCCGATTCAGCTGCACTGCGTGCTGGGTATTTGGTATTTGGTATTTTATTAGGATCCCCATTAGCTGTTGAAAAGCAGCAGCTACTCTTCCTGGGGTCCACACAAAACATGAAACATGACATAATACAGAACATTAATAGACAAGAACAGCTCAAGGACAGAACTACATACATTATTTTTAAAGGCACACGTAGCCTACATATCAATACATACACACAAACTATCTAGGTCAAATAGGGGAGAGGCGTTGTGCCGTTGCTTTATCTGTTTTTTGAAACCAGGTTTGCTGTTTATTTGAGCAATATGAGATGGAACAGAGTTCCATGCAATAATGGCTCTATATAATACTGTACGCTTTCTTGAATTTGTTTTGGATTTGGGGACTGTGAAAAGACCCCTGGTGGCATGTCTGGTGGGGTAAGTGTGTGTGTCAGAGCTGTGTGTAAGTTGACTATGCAAACAATTTGGGATTTTCAACACATTCATGTTTCTGTAGCTCAGCTGGTAGAGCACGGTGCTTGTAACACCAAGGTAGTGGGTTCAATCCCCGGGACCACCCACACACACCAAAATTATTTTTTTTAATGTATGCACGCATGACTGTAAGTTGCTTTGGATAAAAGCGTCTGCTAAATGGCATATTATTATTATAAAAAGAAGAAGTGATGCAGTCAGTCTCTCCTCAACTCTTAGCCAAGAGAGACTGGCATGCATAGTATTTATATCAGCCCTCTGATTACAATGAAAAGCAAGACGTGCCGCTCTGTTTTGGGCCAACTGCAGCTTAACTAGGTCTTTCCTTGCAGCACTGGACCACTTGGCTGGACAATAATCAAGATTAGACTAAACTAGAGCCTGCAGAACTTGCTTTTTGGGTAGGCGAACTGTTGCCATTTTGAACTATTTAATGTGCCTGAAGGCACAAAATCTGCCTTCCCAGTGGGCCCAGAGAGCAAATCAAATGCACTACAGGCCTACAGCTGGCCAATCGGATGGCTCAGATTATGGTGTCTGCAGTAATGTAGCAGGCAGAAAAGAAAGCTTCAGCAAAGTTGATACTGTGAGCTCTCTGGAAGAAATGGTCAATGGGCCGCACGGTGCATTCTAGGCTATTCTGGGACAAGGAATGTTGGTAGGAAAGATGGCGGAAGCGGACGATGAAGTGGATTCTGAATCCAATGGCGGTAGAATCAAGGAAAATTGGAGTATTGTCCAAAATAATGGAAAACGGTTTGTTAATGAGGAGTAGCTGAGCAGAGTACCAGTATTGAAGAAACCATTTGAGATATCCAAACTGGTGGAGGTGGGCTGGGTAAAGTGAAGGCTGTGAGGATCACTAGAGGCGGGCTTGTTTTGATTTTTTGTTATTCTGCGGATCAAAAGGAACGCGCGTTGCATCTCACCCGATTTGATAAGTTTGAAGTGTCGTGTGTGTCTCTTCGGAACAGGGCAGCCCTCAAGGGGGTTATATCTGGCGTCTCGTGGGAAGTCGATTTTGAAGAGAAAATATTCCTGGAGTGATTGATGCACGTTGGATGAATCGTGTGGTGAATGGTAAAAAAGTGAACAGTCTATATGTTCTTTTGTTTTTTGATATGGAGTCTCTCCCTACTCAAGTGCAGTTTTAAACTACAGAGTCAGAGCATTTATCCCAAGATCAATGCAGTGTTATCATTGTAAAGCTTTTGGTCATGTTTCAAGTATTTGCAGAAGAGGGAAGCCGAGATGTCCAAATTGTGGAAAAGATCATATTATGTGTTTTAAAAGTGAGGAAAATGTGAAATGTTGCAATTGTGGTGGGAACCATGAAGCTACATCTTTCGATTGCCCGACAAGGGTGAAAGAGAATGAGGTGGCCAAAGTCAGGGCTGTCCAGAGCATTTCATATGCAGCAACTGTTAAAAGGGTTGAGGGTTTGAATGGTGCTCCTGAAGAGTCCATGGTGGTGGATAGGCCTTCACCAGCAGGACCCTGACATTTTAAAGGTTAAGAAGGTGGACTTTGTGGCCTTTATAGCTTTGGTGAATAATGGCACTGCCAAGGTGGAGAGAAGGTCCAGGAAGATAGAAATCATTGTGGATGCGGCGGAGCGGTTCCTGGGACTGAAACAGTTCTCGGCGGAGGAGTTACATGGAATATTGTCACAAGCCGTACCACCCTCTCAGGCCCTAGAACCTGAGAAGGGAGATATGGAGATTTGAAAGAAGGGTCTTCTGTAGCTCAGTTGGTAGAGCATGGTGCTTGCAACGCCAGGGTTGCGGATTTGATTCCCACGGGGGGCCAGTATGGAAAATGTATGCACTCACTAACTGTAAGTTGCTCTGGATAAGAGTGTCTGCTAAAAATGTAAGAAGTGGGAGTTTTTTTTTGTCAATGTACTCTTTTTATTTAAGTGGATTAAGTTAGCTTCCCTATCACATATGGATTTGGTTTGTCAACCCGTCCAGTTGGTTGCGGCAATACACCTTTTTGGGTTGTAGTCTGCCATAAAACCTACAGAAGAAGAAGAAGAAGTTGATACTGTGAGATTTCAAAATGTTTAAAACCATGACCAAAGAGAGACTGTCAACGAATACAGCAAAGAGCTGCTGTTTTTATTAGTGAGTTCATGTTTAAGTTCTTACTCAACACTGTCACTTTGTATTCAACACTTTTATAAGCCATAAAATGCGCGTTCTTCCTATTTCCACTCGGCGCTACAACAAGCAGTGCAGCAGTAATGAATGAGTAGGAAAGTGTATCTATAAGCTTGCGTTGTTGTTGTTATTATTAGCGGCTTTGGTATTTCTTAATATTGAGGAACATTTTTCTTTCTCTGTTCATAGGAGTAAGATGAATTTGTGCATGAGGCAGAAATAATGCGATAATGCGACTCGAGTGGAGGAAAGGGAGAGCAGAGGGATGTTGAGAGGCGGACCCTCAGTCTGTTGCTCTCTCCCTCCGCTGAGACTGACCATCAGATGCAGCCACCATCAGCCCAGTAAAATAAAAATAAAAAGCAAATTATTTAAATGTATGCTCACTCAGCTATGCCTCACAAGTAATACAACAACGGATCTATTACCAGTGTGATCATATAGCCTACCTCAAATTTTGAAATATAATTTAAAACAACAAAGCATTGGCAGGACAATTCAAGCAAAAAGATAATAAGTTGGTCCAAAAAAAAGAACATTCATATACTTGAGATGATAGCTGGCTCGAATTCATTTCAATACTGTACAGTGCCACAAATCATTGTTCATAAATGTTTGATCATTATTCCCGAGCCAAATACTGTGTGCATGTTATAGGCCTAGCTCAGTCTATAGTTAGAAAGACACCTATACAGGCAATGAATAGGTATGAATAGTTGAGACTAGAATGTCAGGTTGTTGTTGAATGTCAAGACAACACAAATATCTTTGACCTCACCAAGATATTGATCCCGTTCTTCCTTTTTATTCATGTAGACTGTTTCCCTGATTTTGGCCACTGTGTCTTCGGGCCTACCCCCCATGTTGTAAGCACCTGCAAGTAAAGACAGTCAAGAGATTATTACTGAGCTGACCAAAGCTGAACAGAAGCTTTTTAAAAAAAGAAGCTGCAATCAATAATGAAAATCAAATACTTTCCAAACAAATATACATGAATAATAGTACTGCAGTACCATCTGTGAAAAAGATGAGGACATGGTGGACCTCCTTGAATAAAGTTTCATTTCGTTGTTTTTGGATAGCCATGCGTTCCAGGATGGTTTTAAAGGCAAGGTTGAGATTGGTCCCAACATTTTCTCTATCTGTGAAAAAGTGCACACACACACACACACACACAAACACACACATACACACACACACACACACACACACTATTTGTGAAGTTTATGGATAACTGGATAAGTGTATAGTTTAAGCAATGATGATGTAAATACATGTAAAGTCAATCTTTGCTCACCTCCATAATTAAAGTTGTCCAAGTCATCCAAGACTTGTTCAAGTGTTTTTCTTTTTTCTCCAGAAAAATCTATTATGTTGACAACTTCTAATACATCAGAAGCAAAGAAAATGATTTCATAATTTGGGCTGACTGCAAAGGAGCTGACCTGTGAAAGGACAAGGTACAAGACAAATTGACATTTAGATGTGTGTCAAATAATGTGAATTGAAAACTGTGGTGAACAATAACTGAAAGCATAGTGTCAGTAATTTTTGTGTGATGTGCTTACATTAAGGGTTAAGAAGACATGCTCTGGAATTTTTGCAAATACTGAGTATTTTTTTTAAACTCCCGCTTTGGGCTGGATGTATAGTTCATAAATGCATAATCTATGAGCAGAATTACTGTTTTACCTCAATTAGCCACAAAATACCTAGTTTGAAAGCAACTGTTTTTCTAGAAGCTGTGCTGTGCCATTTTTCCTACATTTTCCCTCACGTGTGTCACGCCCTGACTCTGGGGACTCGTATTTGTTGAGTCAGGGTGTGTATTTTCTGTGTAGTATGTTCTATGTTTAGATCTAGTAAGTCTAGATCTATGTTGGCCGGTGTGGTTCCCAATCAGAGGCAGCTGTCGCTCGTTGTCTCTGATTGGGGACCATACTTAGGTAGTCTATTGGCACTAGTGGGTTGTGGGATCTTGTTCCGTGTGAGGTATGTTGTTTGTCTACCTTGGACTTCACGTTTCGTTTCATTTGTTGTTTTGTCGTGGTGTATATTCAGTATAAATAAACATGTATGCATATCACGCTGCGCCTTGGTCCGTCCCGTCTGTAAGCGAACGTGACAGAAGATCCCACCAAACGAGGACCAAGCAGCGTGTTCAGGAGCAAACGCCGGGAATTCAACAGGAGGTTACATTAGTAGATGTCCTCCTCGGTTGGGGGAGAATTACGGAGGAGGAGGCCGTCCGTTACCGAAAGGCGATGAAGGAGGATGCCCAGGTAGGAGAGGAGAAACGGCGCCAACAGTGCCGACGACGGAGACCCGAGAGGCAACCCCAAGAAAATGTTTGGGGGGGGCACACGGTGTGGACGACGAGGCAGCAGGAGGCCGTTAAAGGGCGGATCTGCAGGTTAAGAGAGGAGGCCACCATGTTACGGGGGCTATTGGTTCAGAGGGAGCAGGAGTTATTCGGTCAGAGGGAGGCGCTACAGGAGGCTATAAGGGAGAAGGAAAGTGTAGAGGCACAGCGAGAGGAGCTGGTTAGGCAGCAGAAGGAGCGGGGGTTAATAAAGGAACCCAGTCCCGCTCCTCGCACCAGGCAAGTGGTGCGTGTCGCCAGTCCGGTCCGGCCCGTTCCTGCTTCCCGCACTAAGCCAGTGGTGCGTGTTCCCAGTACGGCCCGACCCGTTCCTGCCCCTCGCACCAAGCCAGTGGTGCGCGTCACCAGTCCGGCCCGTCCTGTTCCTGCTTCCCGCACTAAGCCAGTGGTGCGTGTTCCCAGTACGGTCCGGCCTGTTCCTCCCCCTCGCACCAAGCCAGTGGTGCGCGTCGCCAGCCCGGCCCGGCCTGTTCCTGCCCCTCGCACCAAGCCAGTGGTGCGCGTCGCCAGCCCGGTCCGGCCTGTTCCTGCCCCTCGCACCAAGACAGTGGTGCGCGTCGCCAGCCCGGCCCGGCCTGTTCCTGCCCCTCGCACCAAGCCAGTGGTGCGCGTCGCCAGCCCGGCCCGGCTTGTTCCTGGCCCTCGCACCAAGCCAGTAGTGCGCATCACCAGCCCGGTCCGGCCTGGTCCTGTCCCTCGCACCAAGGCAGTGGTGCGCGTCGCCAGCCTGGCACGGCCTGTTCCTGCCCCTCGCACCAAGCCAGTGGTGCGCTTCGCCAGCCCGGCCCGGCCTGTTCCTGCCCCTCGCACCAAGCCAGTGGTGCGCGTCGCCAGCCCGGCCCGGCCTGTTCCTGCCCCTCGCACCAAGCCAGTGGTGCGTGTGTCCAGTCCGGCATGTGCCTGTTCCACCGGTGCCTGGTCCGGCACCGGTCAGCTGCTCCACTCCGGAGCCAGAGCAGTCCGCTCCACCGGTGCCCAGTTCAGCTCCGGTCAGCTGCTCCACTCTGGAGCCAGAGCAATCCGCTTCACTGGGGTCCAGTCCAGCTCCGGTCAGCGGCTCCACTCCGGAGCCAGAGCAGTCCGCTCCACCGGTGCCTGATCCAGCTCCGGTCAGCTGCTCCACTCCGGAGCCAGAGCAGTCCGCTCCACCGGTGCCCGGTCCAGCTCCGGTCAGCGGCTCCAGTCCAGACCCAAACGTCAGCCCCTCTCCAGGTTCGGGGTCTCCCACACCAGGGTCCAGACAGGGCTTGGTACTTCGTGGGAGGAAGGAGAGGGGAAGCAGCGCGCCGAGGTCCAGACCAGACCAGGGGCGCAACAGGGAGGCGGAGAGTAAGTGGTCGTCACGCCCTGAGCCGGATCCGCCTCCGAGGCGGAATGCCCACCCGGCCCCTACCCTGTTATGTTTATGTTGTGCGGTCGGAGTCCGCACCTTTGGGGGGTACTGTCACGCCCTGACTCTGGGGACTCGTATTTGTTGAGTCAGGGTGTGTATTTTCTGTGTGGTATGTTCTATGTTTAGATCTAGCAAGTCTAGATCTATGTTGGCCGGTGTGGTTCCCAATCAGAGGCAGCTGTCGCTCGTTGTCTCTGATTGAGGACCATACTTAGGTAGTCTATTGGCACTAGTGGGTTGTGGGATCTTGTTCCGTGTGAGTTATGTTGTTTGTCTACCTTGGACTTCACGTTTCGTTTCATTTGTTGTTTTGTCGTGGTGTTTATTCAGTATAAATAAACATGTATGCATATCACGCTGTGCTTTGGTCCGTCCCGTCTGTAAGCGAACGTGACAATGTGGGCAATCCCAATTCGAGTTCAACCAATGAGCTTCAGCCCCTCGCCATATACAGTGCATTCGGAAAGTATTCGGAGCCCTTGACTTTTTCCACATTTTGTTACGCTATTAAATACATTAAATGGATTAAATACAATTTTTTCCTCATCAATCTACACACAATACCCCATAATGACAAAGTGAAAACCGGTTTTTAGAAATGTTTGCAAAAAAAAATAAAAGTATTCAGACCCTTTGCTATGAGACTCGAAATTGAGCTCAGGTGCATCCTGTTTCCATTGATCATCCTTCAGATGTTTCTACAACTTGATTGGAGTCCACCTGTGGTAAATTCAATTGATTGGACATGATTTGGAAAGGCACACACCTGTCTATATAAGGTCCCACAGTTGAGAGTGAATGTCAGAGCAAAAAGGTTGAGGGAATTGTCCGTAGAGCTCCGAGACAGTATTGTGTCGAGGCACAGATCTGGGGAAGGGTACCAAAAATGTCTGCAGCATTGAAGATCCCCAAGAACACAGTGGCCTCCATCATTCTTAAATGGAAGAAGTTTGGAACCACCAAGACTCTTTCTAGAGCTGGCCGCCTGGCCAAACTGAGCAATTGGGGGAGCCTGAGAGGATCTGCAGAGAAGAATGGGAGAAACTCCCCAAATACAGGTGTGCCAAGCTTGTAGGGTCATACCCAAGAAGACTCAAGGCTGTAATCACTGCCAAAGGTGCTTCAACAAAGTACTGAGTAAATGGTCTGAATACTTATGTAAATGTGATATTTCCATAAAAATAAAAAAAATACATTTATAATAAATACATTTCTAAAAATCTGTTTTTGTTTTGTCATTATGGGGTATTGTGTGTAGATTGATGAGAAAACGTAACAAAATGTGTAAAAAGTAAAGGGGTCTGAATACTTTCCGAATGCACTGTAAGTGACAGCTAGCAAGAGGCACATCATGCACACACAGCAGAGTGAGAAAGAGAGAGTAGTGATGAAGATTTTTCAGTAAACTATTGGATAAACAAAGTTAATCACAGACATGACGAACATATAGTCAGAATTCTCTGTTGCTGGGCAAGAACTTAATTACTTCCTTTCACTGGGTTTGTGTGTGTGTGAAATGGGGATCTGACCTCGGGTCGAATTCCTCGCTCTTACCTAATCCATGGCTGTCCTAATTTATCAGAGACTGAAACCAGACTGTTGCCTTTTGCCTCTCTCCACAAACAAAGTCCTTAGAGTGGAGCCAGAGTTGAACAGAGTTCAGACTAATCATGAGTAATTACAGCATGACGGGAGGGGAGAGAGGAGTTGGGTTTGGGTATGTTTGAGAGATTGAGTGTGGACCTGTCATATCCAACAATCAATCTTCAGGTCAAGCCAGGGTGAGCCGGGGTTGAACAGAGTTTAAACTGAACATGATTATTTTTGCATGACAAGGGCTTCATTGATTGTACTACTATTGATTCTAAACTGAATAAAAGTCAAATTTAGCTGCTATCATAGACTAAGGAAGTGGGTGGAGTGGTAGAGAGGGGGAAACAGAGGATGATGGTGGGGGAACCCAAGAGGGAGGGGCTTTAAGCTAAGATGTATGTGAATATGACTATATAAACGGAGAGCTGAGAGGTAGACGGGAGATGCTTTGCAAATCAACTCGGCTTTGTTTATATGTAATAAAGTCTATCTTAATTCTACAAAAACTCTGAAATACTTTGATTCTTTGATTAGTATAAGGACTACATTTCCACATCAAGAGCAATGACGTGGTGCACATATCTGCACATGTGATGTTGTACGCAATTTTCGGGGACCACTTTTGGCTTCTGAGCACTACTTTCAGAACAACTGGCAAAAAAGTATACAAAAGTACCAGAGAATCTCTTTAAGGGATCCCCTGCTATGATGTAAATTACTCAGCAATCACATAACATACACTACATGACCAAAGGTATGTGGACACCTACTCACTGAACATCTAATTCTAAAATCATGGGCATTAATATGGAGTTGGTCCCCCCATTGCTGCAATAACAGCCTCCACTCTTCTGGGAAGGCTGTCCACTATGTTGGAACGTTGCCGCGGGGACTTGATTCCATTCCGCCATAAGAGCATTAGTGAGGTCGGGCACTGATGTTGGGCGATTAGACCTGGCTCGCAGTCGTCATTCCAATTCATCCCAAAGGTGTTTGATGGGGTTGAGGTCAGGGCTCTGTGCAGGCCAGTCAAGTTCTACCACATCAATCTCAACAAACTATTTCTGTATGGACCTCGCTTTGTGCACAGGGGCATTGTCATGCTGATACAGGAAAGGACCTTCCCCAAACTGTTGCCACAAAGTTGGAAGCACAGAGTCATCTAGAATGTCCTTGTATGCTGTCGCTTTAAGATTTCCCTTCACTGGAACAAAGGGGCCTAGCCCATAACTATGAAAAACAGCCCCAAACCATTATTCCTCCTCCACCAAACATTACAGTTGGCACTATGCATTGGGGCAGGTAGCGTTCTCCTGGCATCCGCCAAACCCAGATTTGTCCGTCGGACTGCCAGATGGTGAAGCGTGATTCATCTCTCCAGAGAACGCGTTTCCACTGCTCCAGAGTCCAATGGCGGCAAGCTTTACACCACTCCAGCCGACGCTTGGCATTGCGTATGGTGATCTTGTTCTTGTGTTCGGCTGCTCAGCCATGGAAACCCATTTCATGAAGCTCCCGACGAACAGTTATTGTGCTAACGTTGCTTCCAGAGGCAGTTTGGAACTCGTAGTGAGTGTTGCAACCGAGGACAGACAATTTTTACACGCTACGCGCTTCAGCACTCGACGATCTGGTTCTGTGAGCTTGTGTGGCCTACCACTTCGCAGCTGAGCTGTTGTTGCTCCTAGACATTTCCACTTCACAATAACAGCACTTACAGTTGACCGGGGCAGCTCTAGCATGGCAGAAATTTGACGAACTGACTTGTTGGAAAGGTGGCATCCTGTGACGGTGGCACGTTGAAAGTCACTGAGCTCTTCAGTACTGCCATTCTACTGCCAATGTTTGTCTATGGAGATTGCATGGCTGTGTGCTCAATTTTATACACCTGACAGCAACGGGTGGCTGAAATAGCCGAATCCACTCATTTGAATGGGTGTCCACATACTTTTATATATATAGTGCACCTTGTGAGTACCTGTGACATACCTTTGTGATAAGTTTCTTGACAGCATTTCTTGCTTTGTTAAACTGATCCTCCTCAATGCTGTCAGAGATGTCCATAGCAATGTATATGTTAAGCTTTCCAGCTTTATCTACTGTGATCTTCTTTCCTTCCTGATCTGTGTAATCTGAAAGACACCAGCAGGATATCTTACTCTCACAATCACAGGTGGAAGATAATGTTTGTGAGGAATGGTGCCACAAGGAAAACATGTGAAAGGTTTGGCAAATATGTTACACAGTTAGGGTGATCTTGACAACAGAATAAAGACTTGATAAACATGACATATTGGTTGTTATGGAGAGACCTACCGATAGGCGCTGCCAACTGAAGGCTCTCTCTGATAGCACTGCCGAATGCCTCTGTGACCTCCAGTGCAGTGTCATACGTGTGTTTGTCTGCAACAAGAAGAAAAGAACCAGACAACCACAGGGTTAAATCTTTCTTTCTCGCAGTCTATGAAATTGGACTGTACATGACAATCTTCAGGTATCTTTGATCAATGGAATATTGGTGACTGTGTGTTATGTTGCTCGCTTTGGGTGTCTTTCTGGGGCCTTACAGTAACATTTAGGCTCAGTCCCAGTCCATTGGCCACTCTCTTGACATACACGCTCCTTTGACCCCACCAAATTTAAGCCCTCGTCACAGCGGTATGTCACTTTGTCATCTATGCCAAAACTGGAACCAGACCTCCTAGCACCTGCTGGAATCCCAGGGTCAGCACAACGATTTTCACCTCCTGCTGGAAGAGAATGTGGGAGAATTTGTAAGTCGCTCTGGATAAGAGCGTCTGCTAAATGACGAAAATGTAATGTAAATGTAAATGTAGAATGTCAGCGAGAAATGGAGAGGGAGGGTGTGAGAGAGGTAGAAAGGTATGAGATGTATGGAGAGTTATTGCATAGGCTGTGAGACTGAGATTCATTTATAATGTGTTATTACGACCAAAAGAGGGTCCTAAGATGATAGTTTGCTACTCACAGTCATGTCTGCAAATGGGTGTTCCCCCACTCCACTTCCCATTGGGTTGGCACACACGGGAGGATGAGCCACGTAATGTGTATCCAGAATAACACTCGTATGTTGTCTTATTGTTGACAAAATATTGCATTTGTAGAGGAGAGACAGTACCACTTTCCAAAACCAAGGGGTTTGGGCATTCAATCACTAAATAAATCAAAAATGGAGAAAGCACTGTTTAAGTAGCATTTATCTTATTTAAAATACTGTTTTTATAAAAAAAATGTCAGGCCAAGGAATTGTCACTTACTCTTGCACTTTTGAAGAGGCCTTATATGTGGAGGTGGTGACCACGTTCCACTTTTCTGGCACAAACGAGTTAAAGCTGGATTCGGATAGTACCCTTCTGGACAGTGATATATCAGCGTACTGCCATACTCAAGCTTCTTGGTAAGAGTGTAATGACCTCCTTCCATACTCATATTCTCCTCTTCACAGAAGACTTCACACAGAACACTGGCACCTGTGAGGTCCGTGCAGGAAAATGGCCATTTATTTTACACATAGGCATGACTGGGCCAGGTTGGGAATCTGGCTACAATATCAGAAAACATCAGAGTTTTATCAAATCAAAATTCTTCATAGTATACAGAAGCCTAATGGATGGAGTCAAAGCTGAAGATGTGTGTGTGTGCGTGTGTCTGTACCCATATGGATTCTAATACCACAATAATCATTGACGTTGATCATTATGATATTCAATAATTGTAATATGATCACCCAAAATGTAAAATCCCACTTTGAATAATACCCAGTCAAAAAGGATTGACGGTAAATTCGATCAAATATAGCACGTGGTTAAAAAAATCCTTCTTGTCTATATTTATTTCGAGTATATGTATTTCATTTTTCCAGCCCGTGTTATATCATCCAGAATACAGGACAATTTGGAAAAATGTGCGACAAAGGTTTCTAAAAGGTAACTAAAGACAACAGCAGTTTGAATGTAAAAGCCATGTCAAGACACTTACCCATATAGAGAGGACATAAAAGCAGCGCTGCCCACATACTCCAGCAAACAGAAAAACCCATGGTGAATCACAGGTCCAAAAGTAAAACAATCTGCAAAAGGGTGTATATTTATACACAGATGGTAGGAAGGATAAGGGTGGAAGCATGACAACAACAAAAAAGCACACTGTCACTGGTTAACCTCAAGTCAAATAAAAGAAAACCAAACACACACTCATAAACATTTTTATATTGAGCCTGTGACTAACTAATAGAATGATCTATTCATTGTATTATATTAACAGTGGGCATTCAAGTAAGTAAAGGTAGCCTTTTCTCTGGATCTGTATGTGGGTAATTCCTGTAACCATTTCATGATGTTAATCATCTCTAAATTCAGTCTGAGATACGGTTGATCAAGTATTCTCTCTCTCTCAAACTTCTGACACAGTATGACACAACTGCAACTGTGACTAGAGGACAATCATAGTTATTACGTTGGAAAGATTGACCAGACTATTGGAGGTTACTGTGGGTTACAGTTTTGCAACAGCGAAGGGAACTGCCTTAACTCCTCCACAGATATTACAAGGGCTTTGGCTGGATGATTTCACACAGTGTTTACATCTGCACATAGCACACCCCTATTCTATGTCAGGACAGCTCAAGGTCACTATTACACTGAACAAAAATATAAACGCAACATGTAACAATTTCAAAGAGTTACAGTTCATCTGAGGAAATCAGTCAATTGAAATAAATAAATTAGGCCCTAATCTATGGATTTCACAACTGGAAATGAAAAGAAACGGGCCTCAGGATCTCATCTCCGAATTTCTGTGCATTAAAATTGCGTTGCAATTGTGTTCGTTGACCGTAGCTTATGCCTACCCATACCATAACCCCACCGCCACCATGGGGCACTCTGTTCACAACGTTGACATTAGCAAACCACTCGCCCACATGACGCCAACATGGTCTGCGGTTGTAAGGCCATGGTAGAGAAATTAACATTAAATTATCTGGCAACAGTTCTGGTGGACATTCCTGCAGTCCCCATGCCAATTGCACACTCCCTCAAAACTTGAGACATCTGTGGCATTGTGTTGTGTGACAAAACTGCACATTTTAGAGTGGCATTTTATTGTCCCCAGCACAAGGTGCACCTGTGTAATAATCATGCTGTTTAATCAGCTTTTTGATATGCCACACCTGTCAGGTGGATGGATTATCTTGGCAAAGGAGACATGCTCACTAACAGGGATGTAAACAAATTTGTGCACAACATTTGAGAGAAATAAGCTTTTTGTGTGTATGGAACATTTCTGGGATATTTGATTTCAGCTCATGAAACCAACACTTTACATGTTGTGTTTATATTTGTGTTCAGTGTATATCATCTTACATTATCATAGGCTATAAGTCATCCCGCTACGTCAAAACAACATAGATAAGTAAAAGTAACTTGTCTTTGGCGTTCCCCTTTAAGGCAAACAAGAAGTCATGTCCAGTAAATTGACAGACAAGGCTATTGTAAACAAGGCAGAGTACACATAGGTCATCATTTCCCAAATCTCATCCAATGAGTAATGATTGACTAATGATTTGCATTTATGGAGTGTTTTTTTTCTTCTCAGACGCAAAGCACTTATATTTCTGAGGGTAAGACCCCAATCCCCACCAATAGGCCTACCAGTATGTGTCTATCGGATCAATAATTCCACTGTTCCACAGGAAACTGCAGTTACATTCATATAGGTAGCCTACAGTGAGCTCCAAAGGTATTGGGACAGTGACAAATGTTTTTGTGATGAGGTGATGAACCAGGCTGGGGAGATGATGAATCAAGGGGCGATGAACCACCTGGAGATGGGCCCTCAGGGCTCAGCTTCATCTGTGGACTGTCCAAAACACCACCCCCCTCCAACACCTACAAGCAGATGGCAAATACATTAGAACAGAACGCAAGCAATCTTAAAACATCTCCACAGCTCTTTTGAGTTAAAATGTTTACCCCTCGAGGCAAAAGAACGGCCTCCAGGAGACGCCAACATACAGCTGTATGAGGGTTTAACCATTAATACAGAGGTCATAAAATGAAAGGTCAAATATTTAGACATTTCAGACGTTTTGGACACCTGCACATTTTTCACGCTGAAGTGGAGAGAATTGAATACTATGGTATTTTCTCTTCCAAATACAAGTAAAGTATGTAGCCTATCCCAGTATCCTGATTGGTGAAAGAGGGTTCATGGAATTATAAAAGTTCTCGGCAATATCATTATAGTGACTCCAGCCTGGAAACAGTTTGAATTTGCTTGTTTCTTGGTGTACTTGTTTTGTGTACCTTACTAAAAACAATAGATCACAAAAAAAGAATGAGCTTAAAAACACATATGGCTTATAGTGCTCACTCTAGCCTACTATACTCGCCTACTATAACTCCACACACCTACAAACCATCCCAAAATAGGTCTCTATAACTAACACATAGCCTATGAATTATTTTTGTGTGACATTTTAGTCATTTAGCAGACGCTCTTATTACATGAGAAATTAGGGTTAAGTGCCTTGCTCAAGGGCACAGACAGATTTTTCAAAGGTTGGCTCTGGGATTCAAACCAGTGACCTTTCGGTTAATGGCCCAACGCTCTTATATATACAGTGAGCTCCATAATTCACTGGACAGTGACCATTCTTTTGTTATTTTGGTTCTGTACTCTAGCACTTTGAGTTTGAAAGGATACAATGACAATGCGGGTGAAGTGCAGACTGTCAGCTTTAATTTGAGGGTATTTTCATACATATCGGATGAACCGTTTACGAATTATAGAAGCTTTTGTACATGGTCCCCCCCCCCCATTTTCGGGCATCAAAAAACATTGGACAGTTTAACATAATGTAGAATAAAGTAATCATTGTTAATATTTGGTCGCATATCCTTTGCATGCAATGACTGCTTGAAGTATGCGATGCATCGCCATCACCAGACGCTGGGTATCTTCCCTGGTGATGCTTTGCCAGGCCTGTACTGCAGCCATCTTCAGTTCCTGCTTGTTTCGGGGACTTATTGCCTTAAGTCTCCTCTTCAGCATGTAAAATGCATGTTCAATTGGATTCAGATCTGGTGATTGACTCGGCCAGTCAAGGATTTTCCACTTTTTGGCCATCAAAAACCCCTTTTTGCTCTAGCAGTATGTTTAGGGTCATTGTCTTGTTGCATGATTAAGTGCCGTCCAATGAGTTTGGAGGCATTTGGTTTTATCTGAGCAGATAAAATATTTCTGTAGACTTCAGAATTCATTGTTCTACTTCTGTCTGCAGTCACATCATCGATGAAGACAAGTGAGCCTGTTCCACTGGCAGCCATACAGGCCCAAGCCATAACACCCCCTCCACCATGTTTCATGGATGAGGTGGTATGCTTTGGATCATGGGCATTTCTTTTTTTTCTCCACACTTTTGTCTTTCCATCACTCTGGTACATGTTAATCTTTGTCTCATCTGTCCACAATACTTTTTTCCAGAACTCTTGGGGCTCTTTTAGGTGCTTTTTAGCAAACTGTAATCTTGCCTTTCTGTTCTTCAGGCTTATCAGTGGTTTGCATCTTGTAGTGTACCCTCTGTAGTCCTGCTGGTGTAGTCTTCTACGTATGGTAGACTTTGACACATCTACACCTGCATCCAGGAGAGTGTTTTTGATCTGTTGGGCTGTTATCAGGGGTTTTTTCTTCACCATAGAGAGTATTCTCCGGTCATCCACTACAGTGGTCTTCCTCTGTCTACCGGGTCTTTTGACACAATTGAGTTCACCGGTTGTTTTTTTCTTGTTAATGATGAACAAAACTGTTGACTTGGGCATGGCCAGGGTTTTTGCAATGTTCCTGAATGATTGATTTTCATTTCTGAGCCTTATGACGGCCAACTTCATTTGCATCGACACTGCTGTCTTCCTCATGTTGTCACACCCCAATAACAACCTCCAAAGGCAATAGCAAAGTCTAGAATCATTACTATTCATCAACAGCTCTCCTGCATTCACTAACGACACAAATGAATACAATTGCCTAACGACACACATCTGTGAAGCCAATTTAATAAATACTTGTAGTACCTTAAAATGGGGGGACCATGTACAAAAGGTGCTGTCCTTTCTAAACGGTTCATCCGATATGTATGAAAATACCCTCAAATTAAAGCTGACAGTCTGCACTTCACGCTCATTGTCATTGTATCCTTTCAAACTCAAAGTGCTAGAGTACAGAACCAAAATAACAAAACAATGGTCACTGTCCAATGAATTATGGAGCTCACTGTATATATATATACAGTGGGGAGAACAAGTATTTGATACACTGCCGATTTTGCAGGTTTTCCTACTTGCAAAGCATGTAGAGGTCTGTAATTTTTATCATAGGTACACTTCAACTGTGAGAGACGGAATCTAAAACAAAAATCCAGAAGATCACATTGTATGATTTTTAAGTAATTAATTTGCATTTTATTGCATGACATAAGTATTTGATACATCAGAAAAGCAGAGCTTAATATTTGGTACAGAAACCTTTGTTTGCAATTACAGAGATCATACGTTTCCTGTAGGTCTTGACCAGGTTTGCACACACTGCAGCAGGGATTTTGGCCCACTCCTCCATACAGACTTTCTCCAGATCCTTCAGGTTTCGGGGCTGTCGCTGGGCAATACGGACTTTCAGCTCCCTCCAAAGATTTTCTATTGGGTTCAGGTCTGGAGACTGGCTAGGCCACTCAAGGACCTTGAGATGCTTCTTACGGAGCCACTCCTTAGTTGCCCTGGCTGTGTGTTTCGGGTCGTTGTCATGCTGGAAGACCCAGCCACGACCCATCTTCAATGCTCTTACTGAGGGAAGGAGGTTGTTGGCTAAGATCTCACGATACATGGCCCCATCCACCCTCCCCTTAATACGGTGCAGTCGTCCTGTCCCCTTTGCAGAAAAGCATCCCCAAAGAATGATGTTTCCACCTCCATGCTTCACGGTTGGGATGGTGTTCTTGGGGTTGTACTCATCCTTCTTCTTCCTCCAAACACGGCGAGTGGAGATTAGACCAAAAAGCTATATTTTTGTCTCATCAGACCACATGACCTTCTCCCATTCCTCCTCTGGATCATCCAGATGGTCATTGGCAAACTTCAGACGGGCCTGGACATGCGCTGGCTTGAGCAGGGGGACCTTGCGTGCGCTGCAGGATTTTAATCCATGACGGCGTAGTGTGTTACTAATGGTTTTCTTTGAGACTGTGGTCCCAGCTCTCTTCAGGTCATTGACCAGGTCCTGCCGTGTAGTTCTGGGCTGATCCCTCACCTTCCTCATGATCATTGATGGCCCACGAGGTGAGATCTTGCATGGAGCCCCAGACCGAGGGTGATTGACCGTCATCTTGAACTTCTTCCATTTTCTAATAATTGCACCAACAGTTGTTGCCTTCTCACCAAGCTGCTTGCCTATTGTCCTGTAGCCCATCCCAGCCTTGTGCAGGTCTACAATTTTATCCATGATGTCCTTACACAGCTCTCTGGTCTTGGCCATTGTGGAGAGGTTGGAGTCTGTTTGATTGAGTGTTTGGACAGGTGTCTTTTATATAGGTAATGAGTTCAAACAGGTGCAGTTAATACAGGTAATGAGTGGAAAACAGGAGGGCTTCTTAAAGAAAAACTAACAGGTCTGTGAGAGCCGGAATTCTTACTGGTTGGTAGGTGATCAAATACTTATGTCATGCAATAAAATGCAAATTAATTACTTAACAATCATACAATGTGATTTTCGGGATTTTTGTTTTAGATTCCGTCTCTCACAGTTGAAGTGTACCTATGATAAAAAATTACAGACCTCTACATGCTTTGTAAGTAGGAAAACCTGCAAAATCGGCAGTGTATCAAATACTTGTTCTCCCCACTGTATATACAGTGAGGGAATTAAGTATTTGATCCCCTGCTGATTTTGTACGTTTGCCCACGGACAAAGACTAGATCAGTCTATAATTTTGATGGTAGGTTTATTTGAACAGAATAACAACAAAACAGTCCAGAAAAATGCATGTCAAAAATGTTATAAATTTATTTGCATTTTAATGAGGGAAATAAGTATTTGACCCCTCTGCAAAACATGACTTAGTACTTGGTGGCAAAACCCTTGTTGGCAATCACAGAGGTCAGACGTTTCTTTTAGTTGGCCACCAGGTTTACACACATCTCAGGAGGGATTTTGTCCCACTTCTCTTTGCAGATCTTCTCCAAGTCATTAAGGTTTTGAGGCTGACGTTTGGCAACTCGAACCTTCAGCTCCCTCCACAGATTTTCTATGGGATTATGGTCTGGAGACTGGCTAGGCCACTCCAGGACCTTAATGTGCTTCTTCTTGAGCCACTCCTTTGTTGCCTTGGCCGTGTGTTTTGGGTCATTTGACCCATTTTCAATGCCCTGGCTGAGGGAAGGAGGTTCTCACCCATGATTTGATGGTACATAGCCCCGTCCATCATCCCTTTGATGCGGTGAAGTTGTCCTGTCCCCTTAGCAGAAAAACACCCCCAAAGCATAATGTTTCCACCTCCATGTTTGACGGTGGGGATGGTGTTCTTGGGGTCATAGGCAGCATTCCTCCTCCTCCAAACACGGCGAGTTGAGTTGATGCCAAAGAGCTCCATTTTGGTCTCATCTGACCAGAACACTTTCACCCAGTTCTCCTCTGAATTATTCAGATGTTCATTGGCAAACTTCAGACGGGCCTGTATATGTGCTTTCTTGAGCAGGCGGACCTTGCGGGCGCTGCAGTATTTCAGTCCTTCACGGCGTAGTGTGTTACCAATTGTTTTCTTGGTGACTATGGTCCCAGCTGCCTTGAGATCATTGACAAGATCCTCCTGTGTAGTTCTGGGCTGATTCCTCACCGTTCTCATGATCATTGCAACTCCACAAGGTGAGATCTTGCATGGAGCCCCGGGCCGAGGCAGACTGACAGTTCTTTTGTGTTTCTTCCATTTGTGAATAATCGCACCAACTGTTGTCACCTTCTCACCAAGCTGCTTGGCGATGGTCTTGTAGCCCATTCCAGCCTTGTGTAGGTCTACAATCTTGTCCCTGACATCCTTGGAGAGCTCTTTGGTCTTGGCCATGGTGGAGAGATTGGAATCTGATTGATTGATTGCTTCTGTGGACAGGTGTCTTTTATACAGGTAACAAACTGAGATTAGGAGCACTCCCTTTAAGAGTGTGCTCCTAATCTCAGCTCGTTACCTGTATAAAAGACACCTGGGAGCCAGAAATCTTTCTGATTGAGAGGGGGTCAAATACTTATTTCCCTCATTAAAATGCAAATCAATTTATAACATTTTTGACATGCGTTTTTCTGGATTTAGTTTGTTGTTATTCTGTCTCTCACTGTTCAAATAAACCTACCATTAAAATTATAGACTGATCATTTCTTTGTCAGTGGGCAAACGTACAAAATCAGCAGGGGATCAAATACTTTTTTCCCCTCACTGTAGTTCCACATGTGTCCTTAGAGGAATATATGCAAATTGGTCCCTAACTCCACCTATACAACAACATAGGCCAAGGACCAATGTTCCCTTTATTTTTTTTTGTCACTGAGCAAATTTCAGGTCTGCTGAGCGCAAACTTGAATGTTGTGAGATTTCTGTGCAACTTCCAGCACGCATTTACTGTGAACACTGAGGCTGTACCTGCTTTAAGTTAGTTTTAACAGTGGCCGAGTAGACTACTGTAGCTATTTGATCATAATGTAGGCCTACCAGAGTGGCCTACCATCAAAAACAATGGAGATAATGCATCCCATAACATTTTACAATGTTCTATCATTCAGCTTACAGTAGCAGCCAATGTGTGGTCTTCAATGTAGGCCTACATTCCATGAGACTTTTGAAGAAAAAAAACATGCAGGGCTTGACATTAACCTGTTTATCATTATAATTCCCATACCATTATTACAGAGAATCAGACAAATTATGTTACCCTCTGCCTATTGGCTACTTAGCTTATTCAAGCCTGTCTCAAAACACAACAATGCCCCTTTAAGACACACAAAAAAGCTCTTTACCTGACTCACTTTTCAAAGATGTCTAGAAATGTACACGTTTTGTGATTTTGTTTGAAGCAATCACTACCTTATTGCTGACTACAAATGATCTATTACTGGGCTAATAATTCACTAACTAGCAAAGGATATGAACAAAATGTGCACATGTGGCTACATGCAGCTCTCACTTTGATCTCAAAGCAAGTGCACATCTACTCAGAACCGCTCATGCTGTAAACACAGTCCAGTTCAAAGTAAATGTCACAGATCCATATATGGCGGTGTTTATGCTGCACTAGTCTGTGTAGATGACTGAGTAGTGTGTGTCAATGCAATAGAACCCTACTCAGATGCATTCTGCCTAAAACAAAATATCTTGCATAGTTCATTTTGTTTCGGTATGTTGCATTGAGAGTGACTAATATTGCGTTGATTTGATCACAATTGCCACAGTAAAGGGAAATGTTGATAGCGTTAACAGGGAAAACTCTAGAACAGCAATAAAATGAAAACAAACCTTTTCTGAGTCAAGATCACTTTCTGAGTGCAAGCCGATATCTACCACTCAGATTAGTTTTTAACATGAATTAAAAAATGTAAGCCTGTGCAACATTAACCAATTAAAAACAGTACTGTAGCAATGAGGTTTGTGCCGTAAACTATAGGCCCAATACATTATCACCACATACTGGCTTTGCTTGAATTGCCCTGCCAATGCATTGTTGTTCAGGCCATTTTCTTAAATTATATTTCAAAATTTGAGGAAGGCTATATGATCACACTGGTAATAGATCTGTTGCTCTATTACATGTGAGGCACAGCTGAGTGAGCATACATGTAAATCATTTGCTTTTTATTTTACTGGGCTGATCGTGCCTGCATCTGATGGTCAGTCTCAGATGCAGGCACAGAGGATAAGTCAAAACGACTTTACTCTCACTTGAAAATAGAATACAAAATAAACGGCATCAGAACACTGGAGGCGAACAATTACGCGCAGTGCGTAAAACACGAAGAGTCAAAATACGCGGAGTGCGTAAACAACTAAGTAGAGGCACCGAACCTATCTAAACACGACAGGTGGAACAATAACACACAAGATACAAACATAACATAGGTGAACTTATAGGTGACATAATCAATACAAAATATGAAACAGGTGCACTAACTAGACATGACAAAACAAACATCGTAAACATCAAATGGTAGTAGCTAGTACTCCGGGGACGACGAACGCCGAAGCCTGCCCGAGCAAGGAGGAGGAGCAGCCTCGGCGGCATCCGTGACAGTACCCCCCCCCCTTGACGCGCGGCTCCAGCCGTGCGCTGACCCCGGCCTCGGGGACGACCAGGAGGACGCGGAGCAGGGCGCGTGGGATGACTCCGGTGGAACTCCGTCAGGAGGGAGGGATCTAAAATGTCCCTCCTAGGCACCCAGCACCGTTCCTCCGGGCCGTACCCCTCCCACTCCACGAGATACTGCAGACCCCCCATCCGACGTCTCAAATCCACGATGGACCGGACTGAGTATGCCGGAGCCCCCTCGATGTCCAGTGGGGGCGGAGGAGTCTCCCGTATCTCATTGTCCTGGAGTGGACCAGCTACCACCGGCCTGAGGAGAGACACATGGATCGAGGGGTTAATGTGATAATCATTAGGCAGTTGTAACCTGTAACATACCTCGTTCAATCTCCTCAGGACTTTAAATGGCCCCACAAACCGCCGACCCAGCTTCCGGCAGGGCAGGCGAAGGGGCAGGTTTCGAGTCGAGAGCCAGACTCGATCTCCAGGTGCGTACACTGGACCCTCACTGCGGTGGAGATCGGCACTCGCCTTCTGCCGACGGATAGCCCGCTGCAGATGTACATGCGCAGCGTTCCATGTCTCCTCCGAGCGCCGAAACCACTCATCCACCGCAGGAGCCTCGATCTGGCTCTGATGCCATGGTGCCAGAACCGGCTGATACCTCAACACACACTGGAAAGGGGTCAGATTAGTAGAGGAATGGCGAAGAGAATTCTGGGCAATCTCCGCCCAGGGGATATACCCCGACCACTCCTCCTGCCGGTCCTGGCAATATGATCTCAGAAACCTACCCACATCCTGGTTCACTCTCTCCACCTGCCCATTACTCTCAGGGTGGAAACCCGAGGTAAGGCTAACCGAGACCCCCAAGCGTTCCATGAACGCCCTCCAGACTCTAGAGGTGAATTGGGGACCCCGATCAGACACTATATCCTCGGGTACCCCGTAGTGCCGGAAGACGTGGGTAAACAAAGCCTCAGCAGTCTGTAGGGCAGTAGGGAGACCCGGCATTGGGATGAGACGACAGGCTTTAGAGAACCGATCCACAACGACCAGAATGGTGGTATTCCCCTGGGAGGGGGAAGGTCCGTGACAAAGTCTACCGAGAGGTGAGACCACGGCCGTTGTGGAACGGGAAGGGGTTGTAACTTCCCCCTGGGCAGGTGTCTAGGCGCCTTACACTGAGCGCACACCGAGCATGAGGAGACATAAACCCTCACGTCCTTAGCCAATGTTGGCCACCAGTACTTTTCGCTAAGACAGTGCACTGTCCGGCCAATACCAGGATGTCCAGAGGAGGGTGACGTATGAGCCCAATATATGAGACGATCCCGAATCTCGAGAGGAACGTACGTCCGCCCCACTGGACACTCTGGAGGAGTAGGGTCGGTACGTAACGCCCGCTCGATTTCCGTATCGACCTCCCACACCACCGGCGCCACCAGACAAGACTCCGGCAGTATGGGAGTGGGCTCAATGGACCTCTCCTCTGTGTCATATCGCCGGGACAGGGCGTCTGCCTTACCGTTCTGGGACCCTGGGATGTAAGTGAGCTTAAACACAAACCGGGCCAGAAACATGGTCCACCTAGCCTGACGAGGGTTCAGTCTCCTAGCTGCCCGGATGTACTCCAGGTTACGATGGTCAGTCAGAATGAGAAAAGGGTGTTGAGCCCCTCAAGCCAATGCCTCCACACCTTTAGGGCTTGGAACTACGGCTAGCAGCTCCCTGTCCCCCACGTCATAATTACGCTCCGCCGGGCTGAGCTTCTTAGAGTAAAAAGCGCAGGGCCAGAGTTTAGGGGGCGTGCCTGAACGTTGAGACAGTACAGCCCCAATACCGGCCTCTGACGCGTCCACCTCCACCTGGAACGCTAAAGTGGGATCCGGATGCGCCAGCACCGGAGCAGAGGTGAACAGGTCCTTCAGTTTACCAAACGCCCTGTCCGCCTCAGCTGACCACTGCAAACGCACCGGGCCCCCCTTCAGCAAGGAGGTGATGGGAGCTGCTACCTGTCCAAAACCCCGGATAAACCTACGGTAGTAATTGGCAAAACCCAAAAACCGCTGCACTTCTTTAACCGTGGTTGGAGTCTGCCAATTACGCACGGCTGAAACGCGGTCAATCTCCATCTCCACCCCTGACGCGGACAATCGATGGCCCAGGAAGGAGACGGACTCCTGGAAAAACAGACATTTCTCTGCCTTGACATACAAGTCATGCTCCAACAGCCTACCCAACACTCGACGCACCAGGGCTACATGCTCGGCTCGTGTAGACGAGTAAACTAATATGTCGTC
Source organism: Coregonus clupeaformis (assembly GCF_020615455.1). Taxonomy (NCBI): domain Eukaryota; kingdom Metazoa; phylum Chordata; class Actinopteri; order Salmoniformes; family Salmonidae; genus Coregonus; species Coregonus clupeaformis. Next base: position 46,131,589 of record NC_059204.1, on the reverse strand, counting down.
AATATACACTACTACACCCTGCCCATGCAAATCCCGGAAGATCTCGTCCACAAAGGATTGGAAGACTGAAGGAGCATTCATTAACCCGTATGGCATGACGAGATACTCATAGTGACCCGAGGTGGTACTAAATGCTGTCTTCCATTCATCTCCCTCCCTAATGCGCACCAAGTTGTAGGCGCTCCTGAGATCCAGTTTTGTGAAGAAACGCGCTCCGTGTAATGATTCCGTCATACTCGCAATCAGAGGGAGTGGATAACTGTATTTCACTGTGATCTGATTGAGACTACGGTAATCAATACACGGGCGCAACCCTCCATCCTTCTTCTTCACAAAAAAGAAACTCGAGGATGCAGGGGAAGTGGAGGGCCGTATGTATCCCTGTCTCAGAGACTCAGCTATGTATGTCTCCATAGCCACCTTCTCCTCTTGAGACAGAGGATACACATGACTCTGTGGAAGTGCAGCGCCTGCCTGGAGGTCTATCGCACAATCCCCCTGTCTATGAGGTGGCAATCGCGTCGCCCTAGTCTTGCTGAACACGAGTGCCAAATCCTCATACTCAGGAGGAATGTGCAATGCGGGCAATTGGTTCGGACTTTCCACCGTGGTCGCCCCTACGGAAACACCTAGACATCGCCCAACACACTGGTCAGACCACTCCTTGAGAGCCCTCAGGTGCCACGAAATGTTGGGGTCATGGGTGATTAACCAAGGAAGCCCCAACACCACGGGATACGCAGGAGAGTCGATCAGATATAACTGAATGATCTCTTCATGACCCCCCTGCGCCTTCATCTTTAGTGGTGCTGTGACCTCCCTAATCAAACCAGATCCCAACGGACGGCTATCTAGGGCATGAATAGGGAAAGGCACATCTACGGGTAGGAGGGGAATCCCTAACTTAACACAAAAATTCCCAGCTGCGCCTGAATCGACTAGCGCCTTATGCTGGGAATGAGATGCAACCTGGGGAAATACTACAGGTATACACAAATGAACAACAGAGAGCTCTGGGTGAGTTGGGCGCCTACTCACCTGGAATGACTCCCCAGTGCGTGCCCTGTTGCCTCGATCCCCTGGAGGCCCTCCCCAGCACCGAACCGCAGTGTGTCCTCTACGGCCACAGTTGGTGCAGGGGACGGCCTCCCTCCGGATCTCTCTCCTCCTCTCTCTAGCGCCAGCACCTCCGAGCTCCATAGGTGCTGGGGGATGGAATGGACGGCCCCAACTCCGGACGTCCACGGGTGGTCAGCAGGGTATCCAGACGGATTGACATGTCCACCAACTGGTCGAAGGTTAGATTGGTGTCCCTGCAGGCCAACTCTCGTCGAACGTCCTCTCCCAGGCTGCACCAATAGTGGTCGATGAGGGCCCTCTCATTCCACCCCGCATCCGCCGCTAGAGTCCGGAAGTCCAGGGCGAACTCCTGTGCGCTGCTCTTCCCCTGTTGGAGGTGGATCAGACGCTCTCCCGCCGCTTTACCCTCTGGGGGGTGATCGAACACAGCCCTGAAGCGGCGGGAGAACTCAGCGTAGCTGATGGTGGCGGCGCCTATTCCCCTCCATTCGGCATTGGCCCACTCCAAGGCCTTGCCGGAGAGACAGGAGATGAGGGCGGAAACGCTCTCGTATCCCGAGGGCGCTGGGTGTATGGTTGCCAGGTAGAGTTCCACCTGAAGGAGGAACCCCTGACACCCGGCTGCGGTGCCATCATATGCCCTCGGGAGCGAGAGCCGAATCCCACTGGACTCCGGAGCTGGTACGATGGGGCTGGCCGATGATGGTGGTAAGGTAGGAGGAGGTGTGGGCAGGCCTTCTCTTTCCCATCGGCGCAGAGTGTCCATGACGCCTTGCATGGCGGAGCCGAGTCGATGGATCATGGCGTCCTGGCTGCTGACCCGATCCTCCAGTGACTCGGCGACCGCCGCTGCTCCTGCTGACTCCATAGGTGGTGTGTTATTCTGTCAGAGTGTGCTGATGTGGATGCGGTGGTAGAGTCAAGCGCAGGACACAGAGGATAAGTCAAAACGACTTTACCATCACTTGAAAATAGAATACAAAATAAACGGCCTCAGAACACTGGAGGTGAACAATTACGCGCAGTGCGTAAAACACGAAGAGTCAAAATACGCGGAGTGCGTAAACAACTAAGTAGAGGCACCGAACCTATCTAAACACGACAGGTGGAACAATAACACACAAGATACAAACATAACATAGGGGAACTTATAGGTGACATAATCAATACAAAATACGAAACATGTGCACTAACTAGACATGACAAAACAAACATCGAAAACATCAAACGGTAGTAGCTAGTACTCCGGGGACGACGAACGCCGAAGCCTGCCCGAACAAGGAGGAGGAGCAGCCTCGGCGGCATCCGTGACAGCATGTCCACAACAATAGCACACCTTATCTGATTTGTCTTTTCCTTCTGCATTCTGTCTCTGCCCCTTTTTGTGATATTTCCCCTCCTTTTTGAAAACTTGATGCATGGTCTCTTTATCCTAAGCATCTGTACTCACATGCATAGCGGACATTTTCCCTTCAATGCTTTCACATTGTGCGGCTAGCTCGTGACCGCACTAAAGTTAGCCCAGGGCCGTCCTCCAATAGGTTTTGGCGCACATATTCCGTATTACACTTGTTCAGTATGGCATCTCTAATCTGATTGTCCTTATCTCCAGCAAAGTCACTGCCTTTAGCTGCTTGTCTAAGACGTGTAACAAATTGCTGAACTCTCTAACCAGTTTTCTGTGTCAGTTGATCAAATGTCTGTCTCGCGAAAGCTCTGTTCACATGTGGCACGAAGTATGCATTTAATGCAGCCACAGCCCTGACGTAGTCCGTTGGTTCTCTGGTGTCTGCCAGTGTGTTTCGTAAAACATGTATGGAGCGAGATAGCTGCCAAAAGGTTGAATTTACATATCGTTAGGATCATAAGAAAAGCCATGCATGAAACAAAAACGTTAAATTAGATCTGTAAACGTACAAACCCTATGTTACGACTATGAATTAACATTTACACGCTCAATTCTTACTTTATGTCTCACTTTACTCAGCTACAGATCTTTTTTATATGTACAAACTTTTGTCAGTAATGTGGCATCTGCAAAGGACATGAACCGAACATAGCTAGTCAAAGTTAGCTAGTCAATCAAGAGTTGCTTTGCAGCTTCTGGTTTCATTTCCAAAATAAAAGCCTAGAGCTTGTTTTAGAACTGCATTCAATAACAACGTTATACCAGTAGATGACGTAGTATAGGTTTGAGCCTTCAGCAAATTACTGTGTGAGAATGATAAAGACACAGAAGAGCCTTGTCTAGAATAACTGCCTGAGCTGCAAAATAGAAAGTAAATATGATTTAGGACTATTCTGCTATCTAAATATGCCATGCTGTTGTGTGTTATTTAATGGCCATATAATTGCATAATTTATTTTTAAAGCCACGTGGTTCTATTGTGGCGATCATGTAACCTAATGAATCATACTTTTTCCAGTATTTGTGAGCCCAGACTGTAGGCCTTATATTAGGCATTTTGACTGTTGTATTAGTGAATTCCACTCGGTATGTAGGCTTGTGATAGCCATTTGCGTTGCACAACCCCATCATGCAGAGGCTATATCCATATCTATAAATGTCTTGGCTATAACCTGTCCTGAGCGAAATAGCCAAGGGGTCCCAAATGGTCAAGACTATCTATAGCCTATTCTTATTGCCAGATCTGTTTTCCCTATCAGCCACTGCACCTGCTTCTAACTATTTTGTTAAACATTTATTTAGAGACCTGTGAGCTAGGGTCTCTTTTTAAAGGGAGGCCTATAATAAAAACAGTTATAAAACACAAATAGAGTTCTAAAATTATTCCGCAAGACACCAGTAGCCTAAATTGCAATGCCTACAAGTTGAAAGCCTATATTTTATTTGGATAGGCCTAAATTAAACATAGAATTATTAAAGTGATAGGCTAAAAAACTTTGGAGAATTTAGATAATTTTGAATACATTTCAATAAACAAATGGATAAGACTGTTCTATTGTCTTTTATTTAGTTCCTATTGCAACTCAGACAAATTACTGAATGGATGACATACTAAATGTTCAAATATGTTGGAATGACGAGTTGCACGCATCATGCATGCTCTGCACTTTACTTGGCTAGTAGGCAAATAGGCCTACATTAGGGTATAATGACTCTATGACTGCATGGCTCCAGAAGGGAATCTTCTGAGGCTGAGTGGCGCTTTTCCGAAGGCGCATGGTGCTGTGGTGCTGCATGGAGATCACAAGCTCTTCAACTGGGCAGCAGTGTTTTGCGATGGAGGGAATAGCCTATGCGACTACCTAAAACCACTGCAACAGAGTTATTGTAAAGTGTGGGAATAAGCTTATGCCAGACTTAGCCTCTGTTTAACCTCTCCTTTGTTAATTTCAAAGTCCATATGTTCATGACCTGATTCATATACAGTTGAAGTCGGAAGTTTACATACACTTAGGTTGGAGTCATTAAAACTTGTTTTTCAACCACTCCACAAATTTCTTGTTAACAAACTGGCTAGGATATCTACTTTGTGCATGACACAAGTAATTTTTCCAACAATTGTTTACAGACAGATTATTTCACTTATAATTCACTGAATCACAATTGACTGTTGCCTTTAAACAGTTTGGACAATTCCAGAAAATGATGTCATGGCTTTAGAAGCTTCTGATATGCTATTGCTAATTGACATCATTTGAGTCAATTGGAGGTGTACCTGTGGATGTATCTCAAGGCCTACCTTCAAACTCAGTGCCTCTTTGCTTGACATCATAGGAAAATCAAAAGAAATCAGTCAAGACCTCAGAAAATAAATTGTAGACCTCCACAAGTCTGGTTCATCCTTGGGAGCAATTTCCAAACGCCTGAAGGTACCACGTTCATCTGTACAAACAATAGTACGCAAGTATAAACACCATGGGACCACGCAGCCGTCATACCACTCAGGAAGGAGACACGTTCTGTCTCCTAGAGATGAACGTACTTTGGTGCGAAAAGTGCAAATCAATCCCAGAACAACAGCAAAGGACAATGTGAAGATGCTGGAGGAAACAGGTACAAAAGTATCTATATCCACAGTAAAACGAGTCCTATATCGACATAACCTGAAAGGCCGCTCAGCAAGGAAGAAGCCACTGCCCCAAAACCGCATTAAAAAAGCCAGACTACAGTTTGCAACTGCACATGGGGACGAAGATCATACTTTTTGGAGAAATGTACTCTGGTCAGATGAAACAAAAATAGAACTGTTTGGCCATAAGACCATCGTTATGTTTGGAGGAAAAAGGGGGTGGCTTACAAGCCGAAGAACACCATCCCAACCGTGAAGCACAGGGGTGGCAGCATCATGCTGTGGGGGTGCTTTGCTGCAGGAGGGACTGGTGCACTTCACAAAATAGATGGCATCATGAGGAAGGAAAATTATGTAGACACTCTTTTTTATTTTTTTGTCATTTAGCAGACACTCTTATCCAGAGCAACTTACAGTTAGTGAATGCATACATGTTTTTTTTGGTGTATTTTTTATTTTTCTTACTGGCCTCCCGTGGGAAACGAACCCACATCCCTGCCTGCCAAATCCTCCCCTACCTTGGACAACGCTGGACCAATAGTGCGCCACCCATGGGTATCCTGGTCGCGGGCGGCTGCCTTAGACCACTGCGCCACTCTTATCCAGAGCGACTTACAGTTAGTGAGTGCATACATTTTTTTTCATACTGGTCCCCCGTGGGAAACGAACCCACAACCCTGGCGTTGCAAACGCCATGCTCTACCAACTGAGCTACACAGGACTAATACTAAGTGTATGTTGTGTAGTAAGCTGTTAGTAGCCCATGTGTATGGAGCGAGATTCCTGCCAAAAGGTTGAATGTACGTATCGTTAGGATCGTAAGAAAATCCATACGTAAATTGTTAGGATCGTAAGAAAAGCAATGCCTGAAACATGAAACGTAAAGTGAAATTTCATCTGTGAACATACAAAATAGTTGAAGAAGCAGGTGCAGTGGCTGATAGGGAAAACAGATCTGGAAATAAAATTACTTTCTATTTTGCAGCTCAGGCAGTTATTCTATACAAGGCTCTTCTGTGGCTTTATCGTTCTCACACAAGTCATTTGTTGAATGCCCAAGCCTATATTACGTCATCTACTGCTCCTCTGTAGCTCAGCTGGTAGAGCATGGCGCTTGTAATGCCAAGGTAGTGGGTTTGATCCCCGGGACCACCCATATGCAAAAAAATTATGCACGCATGACTAAGTCTGCTAAATGGCATATTATATAACGTTGTTATTAAATAAGCTCTAGACTTGTTTTAGACTTTTATTTTGGAAATTAAACCAGAAGCTGCAAAGCAACTCAAACGTCTGGGCTAGAGTTGATTGACTAGCTAACTTCGACTAGCTACGTTCGGTTCATGTCATTTGCAGACGCCACATTACTGACAAAAGTTTGTACGCATAAAACAGATCTGTAACTGTCGTAGTAAATATATAATGTTATAGCTTGGTCTGACTAAAATCTTGTGCATGACCCATCTTGTGTTGGGCCTTTGTATTTAATACAATGCACAAGGACTTCTATCTTGTCGGCCTTATCAGCAGGTGGCTATGGACAACACCCACGCCATAGGTCTCTCAGTGGCTACACCCTCCTGGGAAATGATGTGGCCCAAAAACTTTACAGACCTCCTCAGAAACTTGCACTTAGACGGAGGAAGTTTAAGGTTGTGCTCCTGCAACCGCTGAAAAACCATCTCAAGTCTCTGCAGACTCTCTTCCTCCGTCTTAGCAAAAACCATCAGATCATCCAAGTAACAAAGAGAGACTTAGAACGTTTTGGTTACCCTGAGGTAACCGATTGTACTCGTGCAGACCTAAAGGGGAGGAAAAGGCAGTGTATTTCTTGTCCTCTTCATGCAGTGGCACGTTGTAATACCCTGACGTCAAATCCATTGTGCTGAAGAAGGTATTACCTCCCAGCGCGGCCAGTACATCAGCCTGATGAGGCAGGGGATGAGCATCCTTTACTGTGCGGGCATTTAACCACCTGAAGTCAGTACATAGGCGCAAGTCCCCATTCTTTTTCCATACCAGCACCAATGGTGAGGTATACTCGCTGCTGGATGCTCACTCATGGGTTGGAGCGTTACTGCTCTCTTCAACTTAATGGTGCCCACTTTATCTGGGATGGAGTCTCCTCTCCATCTCTCCAGATTTGACATCACACTGGCTAGAGGAACCTGGTGTACCCGCCACCCGCCAGTAGCTGTCATTTGATTTGAACTGTCTAATCAGAGACTTCAACACATTAGTGCCCACAATGAGTTCATCAACCTGCCCATCAACAATAAGCACTGGGACTACATAACAGAAGCCATAAAGTTGCATTTTTAAGTCACACATGCCCACTGGGCTAGTTTGTTCCCACCACAACCCACCAGGATGATGACTGAAGGAGCTAGAAAGTTCCCCTCTACCACTCCTGCCTCCCTCAACCGAGGTACAATATCTGCGCGCAGAGTAGCATAGCCATGGACCCACTATCTAACATCCCCTTCAGCTCAACTTTATCCTGTACTAAAACAAACTGTCATTCTGAGTAATTCTCATTGTGTTCTGAAAATGACTGTGTTGTTCTTTGGGTACTGACTCACAAAAGTAAGAATAAAACAGATTGGATATCATCATCAGTGGAGGAAAAATAAGAATGCCCCCACATTGCCCTCCTCAGAACGGAGGCTTTCTAGTTTTCCCTGAGACCTGCCAGTCTGTCCACATCCAGGGTTCTGTCGCGTGCCCAGCCTCACTACAGTCAAAGCTCATGTGGCCCGGAGAAAAGCACTTGACGCACTTAGCTGGTGCATCTGACAGTGAGCTTTGGTCCAGTGATTAGTGCTTCCACAGACAGCACACTCATGCTGACGTTTGTGGAACTGTTTACGGGGCCCTCTACATTTAACATGTTTAAGTCATTTAGCAGACGCTCTTATCCAGAGCGACTTACAGTTAGTGCAGACGTTACTTTTTTTTTTTTTATACCCCCCGTGGGAATCGAACCCACAACCCTGGCGTTGCAAACACCATGTTCTACGAACTGAGCCGGCCATTCCCTCCACTACCCTAGGCGACACTGGTCCAATTGTGCGCCGCCCCATGGGTCTCCCGGTCGCGGCCGGCTACGACAGAGCCTGGATTCGAACCAGGATCTCTAGTGGCACAGCTAACACTGCGATGCAGTGCCTTAGACCACTGCACCACTCACAGACTGAGTATTGCTGACCAGAGCCTTCTCTAACAAAGTCAAAACTTTCTTTAATGTCCCACCCTCAGATACAGATGGTGCCTGGTCTAGTTCACGGCCACATTGAGAAAAAGATGACACATTAGGTATTTTCACAGGACCCACTCCCTCCTGAGGGCAGTCAAAAACGGCAGCAACCTGCTGTGAAAGTTGTGTTCTACATGCTTTACGTTCCCTTAACAGTTCATCCAACCGATCCTGTACCTCACTGGCTGTCCAGTCACGAATGGGTTTGCTCTTGAACACTTGGGCCAACTCTTTATCAGGACAGTTGCGTACAAACATGACTGCCAACTCTGAGCACTGATTGGGTAAGGTCCTGCCCTCACTCACAAGGTACTGTTCGGCTGCCTCTGCAGCTTTGTTAAGCCTAATCCAGAAATCTATTGGACCCCTCATTAGCATATGGTTTGATTGAATAGAAATCAGCTAATGGCATACCTGAGCAGACAGTATCCCCAAAGTGTTGCTTGAAAACACTGAACACCGCCTTAACATCTGTGACAACAAGGTTGTTACGCTTCCAGACTTTGGTCACATCCCGTGCCACTCCCCCATGAGCCTAGACATCACCTCCCCAACATTCCCAGACCAAGTGTAACCCCTCTTCTCTAGGTAGACTTCCATTAACTCCTCCCACTCCAGGACAGAGTACTTATCTGAGCCATCACCCCTAAAGAGAGGTGGAGCACTAACATCCTGACTTCACAACCAGATTCAGCTTGGACGCATCAATAAAGGTTGACCCACACTGCTCAGGCAGGGGAAACTGCTGGGGTTGGTGAGGGGGACGGGCAGGAGAAAGACTTGAAACCCCAGGCTGCAGTAAACTCGCTCTGATAGATTCTCCTATCCTCTGAACCAATCTGCTTAATAAGGTCACTAAGCTGACTCGGAGGCGTCCCCATTATCACCGAGGTACTGTGGATGATGGTACACCAAAAGACAGAGGTGGGATACCCTGGTCAGGTGGAACAAACAGCCTACCCCTCCCAGTGCTTGCAAACTCAGGACTAGCAAACACTCTACTCCCAGGAGCTGACTGTACAATTGGTGTAAATGGAAGGACACCCCTCCCTCTACCCACACTAAAATCCCCAGCATAACAAGTCTTATGGATTTGAGAATCTTCCATGGCTCAACAGAGCACTAAAATACAATGTAATTTAGTGCATTCAAATACCAAAAAAATATAAATGCAATAAACAAATTCATCCAAAACATACAAATAAGCACGAATACCTGTATCTAATGAATATGCTACATTCACTTTCAGTGTTTACAGTTTATATTCACTTACAGTAAACCATCAACAAATTCACATGCGCAGGTCGTGCACCTCATCCACATGCACAGCTCCGGCGGTCGGCTTGAGCTGACCAGTCGGCAGGTCACGTAATTAGGACACTGCCACAACTGGAATTCTGATGGTTGGATAATTTTATTCGACCTGCACACGAAGAGACAACACACAATATGTTAGCTCTTGGTGCAGCCACAGCTCGGGCACCTTGCTAGTTGAAGGTCAGGCAAAGAGAACAGGTGCTGCATGCACACATTCATTGCCTAACAACACACTATACAATACAAGTAAAATGATATACAACATAATTCTGACAAAATAAAAGACATACCTGCACACCACGAGACAACACACAATAGGTTAGCCCTTGGTGCAGCCACAGCTCTCGGCACCTGCGTGAGCACATAGAAACTCACTCAAACACTGCCCCAAATACTCCCGAGTTACAATAGGTACCCTAATTAGCGAGCTCGGTGAAAGTTGTTAACATACGTCTTTATATTGTCCACACTGTAACAAAACCTGTAGTTGCGTAACAGCACTTTGTGTAACTTTACCACAGTTTCATATTGACAAATTACGGCGCCAAGGACAACATACCTTGCTAGTTGAAGGTCAGGCAAAAGAGAACAATAAGAGGGTACATAAATACAGATAACCCGCGATGGACCAAACCAAAATATACACAACTTTTACAATTAGGTGTATTTGCAATATAGATACATAAAAATGTTTGTACACCAAAAAATAACATTAGCTATGCAGCTGTAATTAAATAAAGAAACCACATTGAATTATTATTATTATTAACTTATTAACATCCCCTCTTGACCTGGCCTACTTGAACTGTCCTTGTGTGCAATTTGGTGCATAATCTAGGGAACAACATCACACTCCTACACATATAATTCAAGTCATACCTTTATTGTCATTCATGCTCTTATTTTAACCTAGTAGTTTTGCAAAAGTGTAACCTGCGTCAATTCTAGGAAATATTGGAATAACGTGCTTAAGAGGAGCCCTGACACGCACAACAGGATAACACAACTACCACATTTTCAATTGACAATCATTGATTTAAATGGATGTGGTCAATAGATTTGTATAGGCATATATACTAATTTAATTTAACTTGTAAGCCAAGGTTGGATTAGTAGGTCTATGCAACATGCACCTGGTTAACCGCGTCATGAATCGGAACGGGCTCCAACGTCCTCATATACACATTATGACAAAATAAAGATCTTAATATTTCACGAAATAAAGACATAGAAGAAAACAGGTTCTAGAAACTAAATTTCTCCATGGCAATAGAATGTAAACATGTAAATTGCGCCAAACATATCCAAATATCGCCTACAACTCAATTCTCAGCGCAGCATATTGGACGACTCCACAGGCATTGATCATTCGCGACTTTAAGTCATTCCTGTTATCTCTAGAGCATCCCGTATATTTATAGCGCTGCATTTGTCCCCCTCTGACCATGGATAGGGTTGGGAGCATTCCTGAGTTCACTTATGGTCCCACTAAGGTAATCTTAGGAGATATTCATTTTGGCATACTGTAAATGCCTGTGCATAATGTACCTAATAAAGCATAATTATTTTAATTATCTTCAAAAGGAATTCTGTAGAAGCAGCCTTTATTTTCAGACTCTGCAGGCCTGCTGGGAGGAAGCATATTACAATAAACAGGTAAGATTCATCCCACAAAAACAGTAACCACAGAAAAAAAGAGATAGATTTAATCCCAAAACAAGAGTTTTATTTCAAGACAGTTTAGAGAAGATGGTCATAAGAGTTTTTAATATCACTTGCAAATTGTGAGACATGAGCAGTTGTGAAATGTTGCGAGAGGCCCTTCTGAAAGCACATTATATGGTCTTTAGTGGCACGGTCTCACACCTTACCTCATCTTGCAGAAGAAGCTCATGGTCCACTATCTGCTGCTCCAGAGTCGAGGCCAGGTCTCGCCCCCATGTCACCATGGAGCACATGAGCGACTGGCTGGTGTCTCAGGGCAAAAAATCCCTTAGGGAGAGGTGAGTACCACGTCAGCTCTCACCTTCACTGCCATTCTCTGTCACCAGCAGCACTCCAGGAGGTGTGGGTAAAATAAACAACAGATAAATAGGAAGCCAGGAAAGTTGAAATGCTTTGTGTTTTATTTGAAGGGTGTGGAAGGAAACCCTGGAGGAGGGGGAAACGAACTCGCTCGGCTGGTAAGAGAATGAGAGTTAGAGACTTAGACTATCAGTCAGTGAGCTCCCTTTCTAGCCTTTCAACAACTAGTCAGTACAGCAGAATATATCTGTTGTGAAATTACACTAATGGGACTTCCTGTTTCCTACGGCAGACCTGGGAAGTAAACACCTGCCTAAAAATGATTGACATGGAGCACAAGGCTGTCTGCAAGCTCCGCCGCTCTATGCACACCACCTCTCCAGCTGGCGCTGACATGTGAGTTCCATGTACTGCCCTGCATACAGCTTGCTCCATTCATCTACACATCTGGAGCTATGCAGAAAATAACTAGGACAGTGTTCTCTGTGTGAACATTGCACATCGTTTAGCTTTCTCTGCTGCTTTTTGTTGATTTCCAGCGACCCCAAGGTCCACATCATCGTGGAGAGAGCTGTGAGGAGCATTCTGGACAAGCTGTCCAATAAGCCCTGTAGCAACCTGCTCAGCCCATCCCAGGTGGTGGTGGAGCTGGTGCCCAGGATCCTCCTGGCCCTGTGGCTTCAGCCAGAGGAAGGCCATTCAGATCACCCCATCCTCCTAAGCGGGATGGCTGTGAGTATGGTGGTGGCCGTAGGGGAGAAGCTCTCCAACACGTTGAAGGCCTCTTCTCCTCACACCCCTTTCTCCCAGGCTGCTGCTTTTGACTCTGTGAGGTCGATCCTCGGGAGAATCAGCCAGTCCTTCTCCTGGATGACCTCAAGACCCCTTTTTTATGAGCTCTGTCTGTGCCTTTGTGGCGGACGAGGTGAAAAGCTACTTCCAGCCTACTGCAGACACCCTGCGAGTTCCCCCTGTCCTAGTGGTGGCCTTCTCCGCCACACTACCAGCTGATATCCAAGTAGGTGAGTAGCACTCATAGAAAGCACTCTGACAGATAACTTTTGTCATGACATCCTGGTGCCTTGTAGTAGTAGAGCCAATCAGGATTTTAATTGTCACCCCAAACACAGATGCATACCAGGCTTCTTCCCACCTGGAGGTTGTGGAAATCCCCCATAACACAGAGGCAGACCCGGCTTCTTCCCACCTAGAGATTGCGGACATCAACCCTAACAAAGAGGCTGAGACGGCTTCTACCCACCTGAAGTTTGTGGACATCACCCCTAACACAGAGTCAGACCCTGCTTCTTCCCACCGTATGGTTGTAGACATCACCCCTAACACAGAGGCAGACCCGGCTTCTTCTCACCTGGAGGTTGTGGACATCACCCCTAACAAAGAGGCACACCTTGCTTCTTCCCACCTGGAGGTTGTGGACATCACCCCTAACAAAGAGGCACACCTGGCTTCTTCCCACAAGGAGCTTGTGGACATCACCCCCTAACACAGAGGCTGAGACGGCTTCTACCCACCTGAAGTTTGTGGTCATCACCCCTAACACAGAGTTAGACCCGGCTTCTTCCTATCAGGAGGTTGTGGAAACCACCCCTAACACAGAGACAGACCCGGCTTCTTCCCACCTAGAGATTGCGGACATCAATTCTAACAAAGAGGCACACCTGGCTTCTTCCCACCTGGAGGTTGTGAACATCACCCCTAACAAAGAGGCAGACCCGGCTTCTTCCCACCTGAAGGTTGTGGACATCAACCCTAACACAGAGGCAGAGCCAGCTTCTTCCCACCTGGAGGTTGTGAACATCATCACTAACACAGAGGCAGACCCAGCATCTTCCCACCTGGAGGTTGTGGACATCACCCCTAACACAGAGGCAGACCCGGCTTCTTCCCACCTGGAGCTTGTGGACATCACCCCAAACACAGAGGCAGATCCTGCTTCTTCCCACCTGGAGTTTGTGGACATCACCCCTAACACAGATGCAGACCCGGCTTCTTCCCACCTAGAGGTTGTGGACATCACCCCAAACACAGAGGCAGATCCTGCTTCTTCCCACCTGGAGCTTGTGGACCTCACCCCTAACACAGATGCATACCCTGCTTCTTCACTCTTGGAGGTTGTGGACGTCACACCTGAAGAAAAGCCTCTCATGGTGGCCGTCTACGCCACTCTGCCATCTGACATCCAAGCAGGTGAGTAAGACTTATAGAAAGCACTCTGACATGTGCCGTTCATCATGATAACATGTAAAGTGTTGGTCCCATGTTTCATGAGCTGAAATAAAAGATCCCATTCAACTGGCCAGTGTTTAGAACCTACGGTTTGCATTTATTTACATTCTGTCCCGCTTTTTGTCCCTTTCCAGAGGATGTTGCTGTGGTCACCCTGGACGTCACCCCACACGTCACCAAGGACGTGACCCTGGATGTTCCATGCAGGGCGAGGAAAGGGGCAGTCCAGCGTTGCAGGCTTTGGAGGGCAGTGTGCTGCTGCGCTTGCCACAAGGAAGAGGAGGAACAATATTAATTATTCATTAGACCAGAAACAGGATTGAACCATAGACCATTAAATTCTTTGCATTATAGTTGCCTTCAATTCTGATTTTCTTCTGTTTAATTCTTAATTAATTTCAGAACATTTCTCTAAACTTTGTGGAGTAGGTTGTATAAATAAGTGGGAAACATCCCAATCCCAATTTTAATGCTTTTAATAATTAACTTATTACATTTTTTTTAGATGTATTATTTGACACAAAAAGTGGAGGGCGCGACAAAAAAACTTTAATCATCATAGAAAACTCTTGCTCACTATTAAAAAAGCATTGTTTTATTTAAGCAAGGTTAAAAGATTAACGTTTCGGCCTAGTCTATGCGATATGCAAGTTGTGTTTGCCCAGTTAAAGGGGGACCCAGACTCACCCTGGTTCTTGAGGGTTGCAGACACTGAATAATTATCATTTGAAATAAATGGCACTTTTCAAGTCTTGACTCAAAATCTTTAATGAATATGAATTTAAATACAATTGACTTGAGGTTCAGAGCAGGCAGGCTGACTGGCTTACCCTGAAGGCCCTCTGCCTCTACCTCTGTGTGGTTAATCTCAGCCAAGAGGTTGTATGGGTTGTCTGTCTCTCTCTGGGTGTGAATCACTATCACTATGACCTCTCGCTCCGCCTGCCCGTTGGCCTGATTAGAAGGCCCTCTCATTCCTTGTTCACAGGAGCAGGGGTGATGGCATCCGGGGTAACCTCCTCCTCTCCTGTATCTAACCCATCTTTCTGGCTGTGAGTTCGACTGAGGTCACTCGTTCTCTCTCCCAGGGTGTTGGATAGTTTCTCCTCCTCTGTGTCTTGTGTATTTTCTACATTGTAGAATAATAGTGAAGACATCAAAACTATTAAATAACACATATGGCATCATGTAGTAACCAAAAAATGTGTTACACATATCAAAATATATTTCAGATTTGAGATTCTTCAAAGTAGCCACCCTTTGCCTTGATCACAGCTTTGTACATACAGAATAATACGAAATGTTCTGAGACCAGGTTGCTTTCACCTCCCCGGTAAGAGGGGAATAAGGCAACCTCAGAGTTACATTCAAGGATACTTTATTGACACACACGGATGAAATGGACATGGAAAGGTAGTGGAATGATAGTGGTCCTGTAATGGACAGATAACAGGGGTAATGAATATGCACAATAACTGATAGCACAAGTAGAGCAACAACGCTATTAACAAAGGAAGGGCTGTATTAATGGCATAATGCTACCTGCGGAGTATTACACAACACAGTAAAACACAGAGAGGCAACTTACAATAGGCAATGGTAGTAAATATAAAGAACAACAAGTAAGAATAATATACATGTTACAAACTCACTTTGTGCACGTACACTATCCCACGGTATCTCTGTGCATTCAAATTGTCATCGATAAAATGCAATTGTGTTCATTGTCCGTAGCTTATGCCTGCCCATACCATAACCCCACTGCCACCATGGAGCATTCACAACGTTGACATCAGCCAACAGCTCGCCCATACGCTGCTTTACAAGTGGTCTGAAGTCGTGAGGCCAGTTAGAAGTACTGCCAAATTCTCTAAAGCCACCTTGGCTTATGGTTGAGAAATTAACATAAACGTATCTGTTAACAGCTCTGGTGGACATTCCTGCAGTCCGTAAGCCAATTGCACGCTGCCTCAAAACTTGAAACATCTGTGCATTGTGTTGTGTGACAAAACTGCACATTTTAGAGTGGCATTTTATTGTCCTCAGCACAAGGTGCACCTGTGTAATTATCATGCTGTTTAATCAGCTTCTTGATATGCCATATTTGTCAGGTGGATGGATTATCTTGGCAAAGGAGAAATGCTCAGCTTACAGGGATGTAAACAAATTTGTGTACACAATTTGAGAGAAATAAGCTTTTTGTGCGAATGGAACATTTCTGGGATTTTTATTTCAGCTCATGAAACATGGGACCAACACTTTACATGTTGCGTTTATATTTTTGTTCAGTGTAGTTATTAGGTTGGGAGATTGGGATCCTATCTGGGCTAGCTAAAGCCATCTTCATGGTTAGTAGTATGACAGAGAAAATATAACAAGACAAATTTAAACATCACAAATCTGAGGGGGCAAGTGACCCTGTGCCCCCTTTGGGCATGACGTCTCTGCTATCAACCACATCATTCTGTCTCCGTGAATATTCAAAACAGACACATTCATTCAGGTCTGGTACTGGTCCTACCATATAGATCAGGGATGGACAATTCCAGTCCTTGGGGGTCGGAGGGTGTCACACTTTTTCCCCATCCCTAGCAAACACAGATGATTAAACTTATTGCATTCTAAACTGAAACCCATGAGTACTTGATTATTAGAGTCAAACGTGTTAGCTGGGGCTGGGGAAAAAGTGTAACACCAATCAGGTCCCGAGGACTGGAGTTGCCCATCCCTAATATAGATGCTCTGTTTGCACGCATCGAGGGATGTGGTGAGTGACAGTGGAGACAAGGGAGCACACAGAAACAGCTTTGTCCTTTAGAAAGTCGTCATAATCCTTAAATAAATATGATATGCATGCAAGAAATGCAGAGCCACTTCCAAAAACATATTGACAGAGTCTAGTATCTAGTAATCTAATCAATTAGTTTTCAACCCCTTTGTTATGGCAAGCCTAAATAAGCTCAGGAGTAAAAATGTGCTTAACAAGTCACATAATCAGTTAGATGGACTCACTATTGTGCAATAATAGTGATTTTTGAACGACTACATAATCTCTGTACCCCACACATGCAATTATCTATCAGGTCCCTCAGTCGAGCAGTGAATTTCAAACATAGATTCAACCATGAAGACCAGGAGGTTTTCCAATGCCTCGCAAAGAAGGGCACCTTTTGGTAGATGGGTACAAAAAAAGCAGACATTGAATATTCCTTTGAGCATGGTGAAGGTATTAATTACGCTTTGGATGGTGTATCAATACACCCAGTCACCACAAAAATACAGGTGTCCATCCTAACTCAGCTGCCAGAGAGGAAGGAAAACGCTCAGGGATTTCACCATGAGGCCAATGGTGACTTTAAAACAGCTGCTTTGATAGGAGAAAACTGAGGATGAATCATCAACATTGTAGTTACTCCACAATACTAACCTAATTGACAGAGTATGCACTCACTAACTGTAAGTCGCTCTGGATAAGAGCGTCTGCTAAATGACTAAAATGTAAATGTAAAAGAAGGAAACCTGTACATGCATTGTGTTTGCAATCAGGCACTAAAGTAAAACTGCAAATAATGTGGCAAAGAAATGAACTTTATGCCCTGAATACAAAGCGTAATGTTTGGGGCAAATCCAACACAACACATCACTGAGTACCACTCTTCATATTTCCAAGCATGGTGGTGGCTGCATCATGTTATGGGTATGCATGTCATTGGCAAGGACTAGATACTTTTTTAGGATAAAAATAAACGGCATAGAGCTAAGTACAGGCAGATTCCTAGAGGAAAACCTGGTTCAGTCTGCTTTCCAACAGACACTGGGAGACAAATTCCCTCTTCAGCAGGACAATAACCTAAAACACAAGGCCAAATATTCACTGGATGTCACGATCGTCGTATTGAATAGACCAAGGCGCAGCGTGATGAACGAACATGGTTAACTTTATTATCTTTAGTGATAATAGAAACAACAATCAACAAAACAACAAACGACTCGTAACGTCCTCGGTAACAATGACCAAACCAACTGGAACAAAAACCCACAAACACAAAGGGAAAACAGACAGTTTAAATATGGCTCCCAATCAGAGACAACCAACGACAGCTGACACTCGTTGCCTCTGATTGGGGAGTCACTCTAGCCAACATAGAAATAAACACAACAGAATGAACACACCCTGGCTCAACATATAGAGTCCCAGAGCCAGGGTGTGACAGTACTTCCTAAAGGCGCGGACTGCGACCGCGCCTCAACCTTGAACAAAACAGGGGAGGGCTGGGTGGGCATACCTCCTCGGCGGCGGTTCTGGCTCCGGCCTTGCCCACCACCCTCCAATAAACCCCCCATAGCGCCCCTGGTCCAGTCTGGCCCCGCTGGCTGGAGCTGAACTGGACTTAGCAGGAGCGGTTAGCTTCAGCTCCGTGAGTGGAGCAGTTGACCGGTACCTTACCAGGCACCGGTGACCCAGGCACGGGTTGTGCTGGACTGACGACGCGCACCCCTGGCCTGGTGCGTGGAGTAGGAACGGGCCGAACCAGGCTGACGACTTGCACCCCTGGCTCGGTGCGTGAGTAGGAACGGGCCGGACCAGGCTGACGACTCGCACCCCTGGCTTGGTGCGAGTGGCAGGAACAGGCCGGGCCGGGCTGGCGACGCGCACCGTAGACTTGGTGCAGTGGCAGGAACAGGCCGGGCCGGGCTGACGATGCGCACCCCTGGCTTGGTGCGTGAGTAGGAACGGGCCGGACCAGGCTGACGACTCGCACCCCTGGCTTGGTGCGCGAGTGGCAGGAACAGGCCGGGCCGGGTTGGCGACGCGCACCGTAGGCTTGGTGCGTGGAGCAGGGACAGGCCGGACCGGGCTGGCGACGCACACCGTAGGCTTGGTGCGTGGAGCAGGGACAGGCCGGACCGGGCTGGCGACGCACACCGTAGGCTTGGTGCGTGGAGCAGGGACAGGCCGGACCGGGCTGGCGACGCACACCGTAGGCTTGGTGCGTGGAGCAGGGACAGGCCGGACCGGGCTGGCGACGCACACCGTAGGCCTGGTGCGTGGAGCAGGGACAGGCCGGACCGGGCTGGCGACGCACACCGTAGGCTTGGTGCGTGGAGCAGGGACAGGCCGGACCGGGCTGGCGACGCACACTGTAGGCTTGGTGCGTGGAGCAGGGACAGGCCGGACCCGGGCTGGCGACGCACACCGTAGGCTTGGTGCGAGGAGCAGGGACAGGCCGGACCGGGCTGGCGACGCACACCGTAGGCTTGGTGCGTGGAGCAGGGACAGGCCGGACCGGGCTGGCGACGCACACCGTAGGCTCTACTTTGACCAGTGACCCCCGTAACCTGGTGGCCCTCTGAATACGCCCCTTGTCTGCCTCCGTCAGCCCCGTCGTCCATGCCGTGTGCCCCCCCCTAAAATTTTTCTGGGGTTGCCTCTCGCCTGTCCGACGTTGACCCGTTGGCGCCGCTGCTCCTCTCTCCGGCGCGCCTCCACCGTCTCTTCCCACGGACGCCGATCCATCCCGGCCTGTATCTCCTTCCATGTCCAGGACCCTTTACCGTCCAATATCTCCTCCCATGTCCAGGCTGCCTGCTCCTGGACACGCTGCTTGGTCCTTGTATGGTGGGTTTTCTGTCACGATCGTCTAACAGAGATGAGGACCACAATAAACAAAACAAGAAACGACTCGTGAAGTCCACGGTAACAATGACCAACACGGAACAAAAACCCACAAACACAAAGGGAAAACAGACAGTTTAAATATGGCTCCCAATCAGAGACAACCAACGACAGCTGACACTCGTTGCCTCTGATTGGGAGTCACTCCAGCCAACATAGAAATAAACACAACAGAATGAACACACCCTGGCTCAACATATAGAGTCCCAGAGCCAGGGTGTGACACTGGAGTTGCTTACCAAGATGACATTGAATGTTTCTGAGTGGCTTAGTTACAGTTTTGACTTAATTCGGCTTGAAAACCTATGGCAAAAGAAAAATGGCTGTCTATATAATGTATATTGCATATATTTTACAATCCAGTTGTGCAAAGCTCTTGGAGATTTACCCAGAAAGACACAGCTTTAATCGACTCAGGGGGTGGGAATACTTATGTAAATGAGATATTTCTGTATGTAATTTCCAATACATTTGCAAAAATTTCAAAAGTGTGTTTTCACTTTGTCATTATGGGGTATTGTGTGTAGCTGCGTGAGAGAAAATATTATAATTGAATCCATTTTGAATTCAGGCTGTAAGAAAACAACATGTGGAATAAGTTAAGGGGTATGAATACTTTCTGAATGCACTGTATATCTGCAAGAAAGTGATAAATAAGTGACTGTTTGAAAGGGGGTCATATAAACATTGCCTTATTTATATTTTTACATATAACATAAAGTTAATTCTGTCTGAAATAGTCATGCTATAATGGGCGTCGATTCTCAGACCAAATTTCCATTCTGGCTCAAACAAAGCAATCTGTGGTCCTCTGTAGCTCAGCTGGTAGAGCACGGCGCTTGTAACGCTAAGGTAGTGGGTTCGATCCCCGGGATCACCCATACACAAAAAAAAAAAATGTATGCACGCATGACTGTAAGTCGCTTTGGATAAAAGCGTCTGCTAAATGGCATATTATATTATTATTATATTATCTGATCATGCTCCAGTCAAAAACAGCTATAGGGAATGCCTATACATTGTCCAATCTCCTTCCACACATTGATTTCATCTTTATTCAGAAAGAAACAAACTTGAAATTAAGTGTTGTTTCAGTGTCTTGTTGCAGGTTGTGCAATGTTCAAAAGTGTGTGAGAGAAAAAGCATTAACTTGTGTGTGTGGTGTCAAGTGTGGATGGTCCTATGTATGCAAATAGCCGAGATTGGATATTTCAGCACCATGGACAGCAGCGACATTGGGATAGCGAGATCTGTAATTCAGCAACACATGACACTGGATAGTGGCTGTCTCAGGTGAAGTTGGCATTGGGAAAATCCCATCTAATGGGAAATGAGGCATAGGAGGCAAAAAGACTGAAGGAGAAGACTCCCACAGGAAATCTTGGCTTAACTGTTCTGCCACATTCATTTCAAATGTTACATTTTTCGATTTGTAAATAAAAGGGAACACATCTGCAAATAATGTAAACTGACTTTTCTAACTACACTGTACAGCTTTAGTGTGTCTGTGCGTCATAGGTACAACTGCAAGCAATTCGCTTCTCAAATCCTTCTCAAATGTCTGTTTAATGTGAGAAATAAAATGAAAAACAACTGTTAGACTATTACAATGCGTACTGTCATGAATTATTACTATTCCCAACAAGACAACGAAGTGATGGTCTTTACCCGCCATGGAGACTTATAAAGGCTACTTCCCCCCCACCAAAAGTTCCCAAGCTGAGCGATATTGTTTCTACATCATTATGCATATAATTCAAGTCATACCTTTATTGTCATTCATGCTCTTATTTTTAACCGAGTAGCTTTGCAAAAGTGTAACCTGCGTCATTAATTTGTAGACAAACTGGAATTTGTTGACAACCAAACACAATTCAAAATGACTTTTGCAATACAGTAAATAGCCTATTAACTTGTCGACAAGTTAACACATTTTAACTAAACCAAAAATAAAAGGTAAAGAATAGGATTAAGGCAATGGCTCAGATGAAACTATCCAATTAGATATCCTTTAAATGTTATTTGGTTGCGATGTCAACCAAGCACAACTCAATAATATTTTTGTAATACAGTAAATAGCCTTAAGTTAAGGCTATCTTACAAACTAATGTAACAGTATTTATTCAACCTTAAAATGAGTAATACATCCATGGCCACATTTTGATGTTAGTCTACTGCAACTATAAATGTTTTCTTATGTAATCCACGTTATGACTATAACTACTGTTCCCTGAAGGAGGGAAATGAGGTACAACATGCTGTAGGGAGTTGCACTCTCGTGACTTTGGTTAAAGGATCTACAATCACGCCTGACAAGGCCAATGAAATCCGTGCCTCACTGGAAGCCCCGTCTTCCACAGGTGATAAGTGTGGTGCTCGGATTCATCCATTCAATTTATTACCACTTTTCACTGAGCCCAGGAATGGGTGGCATGGGGCCAAACAGGTGTTGTACCTCGTTTCCCTCCTTCAGGGAACAATAGTTAGTGATAACGTTACGTTCCCTTTCAGCCAGTCATAGGTATCGGTGCCACAGCACCTTGTAACCCAGCTGGAAAGGGGACAGACATCTCTGAAAAACAGACCCCTTCTGTGGTAACAGATGGGCAATTCATAATTGAATCTAATTCCCATAAATGAAACCAATCGCCTATAGAACCCATAACCTGTATCACTAAGCACCTCATAGGGACTAGTGTACAGTCGTAGTCAAAAGTTTTGAGAATGACACAAGTTTGCTGCTTCAGTGTTTTTAGATATTTTTGTCAGATGTTACTATGGTATACTGAAGTATAATTACACGCATTCCATAAGTGTCAAAGGCTTTTATTGACAATTATATTAAGTTTATGCAAAGAGTCAACATTTGCAGTGTTGACCCTTCTTTTTCAAGACCTCTGCAATCCGCCCTGGCATGCTGTCAATTAACTTCTGGGCCACATCCTGAATGATGGCAGCCCATTCTTGCATATTCAATGCTTGGAGTTTGTCAGAATTTGTGGGGTTTTGTTTGTCTACCCGCCTCTTGAGGATCGACCACAAGTTCTCAATGGGATTAAGGTCTGGGGAGTTTCCTGGCCATGGACTCAACATTTTGATGTTTTGTTCCCCGAGCCACTTAGTTATCACTTTTGCATTATGGCAAGGTGCTCCATCATGCTGGAAAAGGCATTGTTCATCACCAAACTGTTCTTGGATGGTTGGGAGAAGTTGCTCTCGGAGGATGTGTTGGTACCATTCTTTACTCATGGCTGTGTTCTCATGCAAAATTGTGAGTGAGCCCAGTCCCTTGGCTGAGAAGCAACCCCACACATGAATGGTCTCAGGATGCTTTACTGTTGGCATGACACAGGACTGATGGTAGCACTCACCTTGTCTTCTCCGGACAAGCTTTTTACGGATGCCCCAAACAATCGGAAAGGGGATTCATCAGAGAAAATTACTTTACCCCAGTCCTCAGCAGTCCAATCCCTGTACCTTTGGCAGAATATCAGTCTGTCCCTGATGTTTTTCCTGGAGAGAAGTGGCTTCCTCGCTGCCCTTCTTGACACCAGGCCATCCTCCAAAAGTCTTCGCCTCACTGTGCGTGCAGATGCACTCACACCTGTCTGCTGCCATTCCTGAGCAAGCTCTGCACTGGTGGTGCCCCGATCCCGCAGCTGAATCAACTTTAGGAGACAGTCCTGGCGCTTGCTGGACTTTCTTGGGTGCCCTTAAGCCTTCTTCACAACAATTGAACCTCTCTCCTTGAAGTTCTTGATGATCCGATAAATGGTTGATTTGGGTGCAATCTTACTAGAGCTTAATATCCCATGCCTGTAGAAGCCCTTTTGTGCAAAAACAATGATGGCAGCACGTGTTTCCCTTGCAGGTAACCAGGGTTAACAGAGGAAGAACAATGATTTCAAGCACCACCCTCCTTTTAAAGCTTCCAGTCTGTTATTCACTCAATCAGCATGACAGGGTGCAGTCTCATGCCTGTCTCTCGCAGCACTCCCCTGTGTGTAGAGGAGAGAATCACTGACATGATGTCCAGCTGATCCCTTTTAGCAGGGCTGAAATGCAGTGGAAATGTTTTTTTGGGGGTTAAGTTCATTTTCATGGGGAAAGAAGGGACTTTGCAATTAATTGCAATTCATCTGAAATCACTCTTCCTAACATTCTGGAGTATATACACAATTACCATCCCATAAAAGCTGAGGGCAGCAGACTTTGTGAAAATGTATATTTGTGTCATTCTCAAAACTTTTGACCACGACTGTAGACTACAGGGAGGAATCAGCAATGAATCCCAGTAATAAGCCACCTATGGGGGGAGGAGTGCCTCCTTGTGGACAGAGAGAGAATTGCCCAATTTATTACTCTCCCCCTCGGGAGATTGATTTACCCCTTGAACTCTGAACACCATGGAATGCGTTGTAACAGAGGGGCTTTAAACATGGACAGGCTTCTTAACTAGGTTGGAATTAATGACAATTAATCTTAGTCTTTTAATGCAGGGTTTGATCTAAACGTTAGAAAACCTTTCACGCGTGTGGACCTTCAGGTGTATCTTTAGGTTGCCAGCCCGGGCAAAGCGCATCTGACACTGGGTACAGCTGAAGCATTTCACCCCTGTACACGTTGAAAGGGGAGTGGGTTGCGACATTTAGATTTGTCTCTAAGCTTTCCCTGTAGTCTAAGAAGTCACTAGTGTTGCCCTGCGAGTGTCCTTCTCCTAAGTGAGTCTCGTCTGCATTCCATGTCCACTTTCACGGTCTACGACCAGAACCTCCCCCTTTCTTATCTAGGCACCCTTCAGAGTATACACAACTACTGTACTTGTTCCAGTCCCCTCTCATTGGATTAATCTGTCTATCTAAAGCGCACAGGCACGTCACCAGGTATCATCTCTGTCTCTGTAGCGTATGAACAGGACCTGATCATTGTCACTCTGTAACGCTTCACCTGTGTCCCGATTGGACAGAACCGTCCTCGGGCTGGGTTACCGTAAAGTAAATACTCTGAGTGGGGAAAAGGAGGACAGCTCAGTCGCCCCAGCCCTGTTAAAGCCTGTGTGTCTGTCTCTGATTTGAGGACGGGCGCAGCGTTCCACTGACCACCGTGATGCTGAGTCGGGTCCTTGACCTCTCCAGCTTGACCCCCAGCACAACAGTGATTGGTTGGCCATCTCTCCATGTTTTGTGTCCCGCTGGCTTCACAAAGCTCCTGTGGCCTCCAGTGAGATGTCCTTCACCTGAGAGAGTGATTGGGGGAAAGATGTGGTTAGGTTAGCTTCTGTCAATGCTCAACGGTATACTATTGTGTCAAAAGCTATTCCATACTATTGTCACTGTCTACAATTGGCAAGGATGTAAGGTAACACTTCTCAACTTCTTGATATATTATTTATTAAATCGATGTATTATGTTCCATGCATCACATTGTTTTCATTGAGTAAATAATAGGAAGTGCATTAAACAAGAATTCGGTTATAATATGATATTGTGTCTTTGCTCAAGACAGCCAAGTAATCAGGGGAATTATTGCATACTATCCAAAACCTGACCAAGACCCATTTCTGGATAACGAATCTGAACACGCGCAAAGGTGAACGAGGTAACAGGCCGCGCAGCCTCGGCCTTCTGCAATTTGTACCTCTTGACATGCCTCTGTATCTGTCGAGGATCTTGACACTACGCTCTCGCATTGTCCTCTCTGCGCGCTCCCGTGCCACCTTCAGTTCCAGTAGCTGTAGTTTCCTCCGCAATGCCCTGTTTTCTTTCTGGCTTTGAGTTATTTCCAAACGAAACACTACATAGTCTTCGTCTACGAGTTTACCGATGTCTGCCACTGCTGCATTTGCTAGCACCTCCATGATGGAGGCTATTTGATTGTGAAAAACCATACAGTTAGCTGTTGTTAGCAGCTAGCTAGCGTTATCCAGATAACATCTATCAACCAAGTTCTGTCTCCAATGCGAATAAAATACTTCTGCAGTAAGTATGTGATGATGTGCAGTTAAATTAGTCATATTTTGAGCTCCAGGATTTAAATAAATGTCTAAATAACAACAATAAAAACACTAACGTGAAAATTGTTCTACAATAAAGAGAAAGGATCTTATTGGTTGGCGTCATAGCTGAAAGGGTGTGCTTAAATGAAAAAGGTCTGCACGCTGTTCTTTGAATTATGGTACTGTTTATTACATTACACATCAAATCTCCCATGATCAGAATCTTTCAAGCTGAGGGCAGACATGTTTAGAAAGAACAGTGTGTTAGCAAGAATACAGAAGAAAAGTATAGAATTACTTTATTCCATCTACATCACCTCAGTAAGGTAAATATTAAACTGTCTTTGTTTGGCCTAGGTCTCTCTAAAAACAGGTATTTACACAAGCATGTTTCAAATGACAAGTTAACAAAGGGTTAATGAAGGGTATGTGGATAATTACCCTCTTACCCCAAAACACTTCAGAACTATAATATGTCAACTTAAGAATAGTTTCCAGATATCCCCTGCGTACATCTCGAGCCACACTGCTAAGATTTCTCCCGGTTGTGGACAGTCCTATGTCTGATAAGGTTAGTCAGGAAAGAGAAGCTCTTGTAACACAGTTTGCACTTGAAGGGCCTCTCCTTGGTGTGAACGGTCTGGTGCTCCCTCAAATAGTCTGCCCTAGCGAAGCGCTTCCCACATGTGGGGCAGCTGTACGGCTTGTCGGCGTCCGTCCTATTGCTCGGCCTCCCACGTTGTAACCCAATGACACCAGACGAGGTAGAAGCAGGAGCCACCACCCTCAGGTGGTTAGTCTTTGAGCTCCCTCCTTGACCTCTAGCCGTTGTTTGGGTGTTGTTTAGATTGTGTGCTGTGTTATAGGCTAGGTACCTCTTGTGTTGAACGCCCATCCTGACCCGGTCTGTATTGGTGGGGTAACCATGAGGTAACTGAGGAAGGCTAGACCCAGGTCCAGGCCTTCTATGAACCCATTCACCAGGCATTAAACAAGATCCTGAAGGAGAAGACAGACTTCCTGTTAGACTCCCACCGGAGGTGTCTCCCACCACTCTCTCTGAAGGCTGAAGCCCAGGGTGACCTGCTCTGTTCATCATGGATACTGTGGAGTTTGTGTCATAGGAACAGGAGGGTCTATCTCTATCAGCCCCAGGCTCTGTTTCATCCCTGCGCTGAGACTGTGAAGAGAAGAGTATGGGCTGCTGACTGGAGCCCTGACTGGAGCCTCTGTCTATCTGAAGACCAGTAGGACTGAGGTTGTTTAGTCCACCTGTCCACTGGTTGTGTTCTGTGTGATGGTTGTGGTGGAGTCTCTGTCCCTCACGGTTCGGTTCTGTTTCTGACTCGGAAATGAAAAGCGACGGCTCCTGATCCAGGGTTCTGATCCGGAGCCAAGGTTTGTGACCAGCCACCTCAGAGGTCCAGTCTCGCCTGCCAGCAACACCGGATATCAGCAGGTCCTCATGGACTGCAGACTGTAAACACAAATTGTACAGAAGAGAGGTTTATATAAGAAACTCTTTGCTGTACACACAAAACATGACATGATATTATAAAATGTTAACCACAGTCAAGCCCATCTCTAACACTGGATTAATGTACCTAATAATAAGGAGCAATTGGCGTTAATCATAAAAAAAAATGTCCATATGTGTTGATTCAAGAATGAAGTATGTTTTGGTTCGACTGAGATAAGGGAAACTCAGCCCCTGCAATGATACAATATTTACTCTGTGCTGACTTTCTGTATTTAATTTCAACAAAATTGTCATACACTCACATAACGTGAAGTACTTTTATTACATGAAACGATACATGTGACAAGTAGAATAACTTCCCACTATGGTAACACTATATTTTCTGTAAATCTGATACCCTCACTTTGATAAAATGAATTTTGGAATACTCTGGAAAAGGTTCAACATTACATTACACACAGCTTGACTACTTTATGTCAAGTAAACATGAATTAAGGCACTATCATTTCCTCATTATAAAACACCAGCATCAAACAACAGGACAAGGTTGTCACTTTTCATCAGTGAAGCAATTTTACAGACACCATCACATCACACCATGTTTTCCTCAGTTCACCTCATCCAGTTCCCTACTACATACATAGATTTACATGGTTATCAAAATGTCACACCAGGGTAAGCCTACACGAAACACAGCCCCTTATTTTAAGTGTTTCTAAAATCCCCTATGGGAAAAATGAATGGTGGAAAAAAGATTGGAACCATTTCCCTGTTTGACCACTAGGTTCTATGGGTATTATGACACATTCACTCTATATATCCAAAACCAACAGAATGAACTACAAACAAACTAATTAGTACTACATTACATGCCACTATACTCTATACATGGACTGTGTGCATTTTCTGCTGGTGTATCCTGAGGTAGCTCCTCTCTGAGAACCTCTTCCTGCAGTGCATACAGGCGAACGGCCTCTCTCCCTTGTGGACCTTCAGGTGCATCTTCAGTTGGTGCTGGTGGGAGAACCTCTTCTCACACTGGTGGCAGCTGTAAGACCCTCTGGTGCCTCTTCAGGTTGGACCGAGTCAGAAACTGTCCCAGCACAGATGGCAGCGAACAATTTATGTATATATA
This sequence comes from Coregonus clupeaformis, assembly GCF_020615455.1. Taxonomy (NCBI): domain Eukaryota; kingdom Metazoa; phylum Chordata; class Actinopteri; order Salmoniformes; family Salmonidae; genus Coregonus; species Coregonus clupeaformis. The sequence continues at coordinate 46,103,340 of NC_059204.1, read as the reverse complement.
TATATACAGTTGAAGTCGGAAGTTTACATACACCTTAGCCAAATACATTTCAACTCAGTTTTTCACAATTCCTGACATTTAAGCCCAGTAAAAATTCCCTGTCTTAGGTCAGTTAGGATCACCACTTTATTTTAAGAATGTGAAATGTCAGAATAATAGTAGAGAGAATGATTTATTTCAGCTTTTATTTGTTTCATCACATTCCCACTGGGTCAGAAGTTTACATACACTCAATTAGTATTTGGTAGCGTTGCCTTTAAATTGTTTAACTTGGGTCAAATGTTTCGGGTAGCCTTCCACAAGCTTCCCACAATAAGTTGGGTGAATTATGGCCCATTCCTCATGACAGAGTTGATGTAACTGAGTCAGGTTTGTAGGCCTCCTTGCTCGCACACGCTTTTTTAGTTCTGCCCACTAATTTTCTATAGGATTGAGGTCAGGGCTTTGTGATGGCCACTCCAATACCTTGACTTTGTTGTCCTTAAGCCATTTTGCCACAACTTTGGAAGTGTGCTTGGGGTCATTGTCCATTTGGAAGACCCATTTACGACCAGTGCGCCACTGGTGCGCCAGTCCCTCCTGCAGCAAAGCACCCCCACAGCATGATGCTGCCACCCCCGTGTTTCACGGTTGGGATGGTGTTCTCCGGCTTGCAAGTAACCCCCTTTTTCCTCCAAACATAACGATGGTAATTCTGGCCAAACAGTTCTATTTTGTTTCATCAGACCAGAGGACATTTTTTTCCAAAAAGTACGATCTTTGTCCCCATGTGCAGTTGCAAACTGTAGTCTGGTTTATCTATGCCAGTTTTGGAGCAGTGGCTTCTTCCTTGCTGAGCGGCCTTTCAGATTATGTCGATATAGGACTCGTTTTACTGTGGATATAGATACTTTTGTACCTGTTTACTCCGCATCTTCTCAAGGTCCATTGCTGTTGTTCTGGGATTGATTTGCACTTCTCGCAACAAAGTACGTTCATCTCTAGGAGACAGAACGCGTCTCCTTCCTGAGCGGTATGACGGCTGCGTGGTCCAATGGTGTTTATACTTGCATACTTTTGTTTGTACAGATGAACATGGTACCTTCAGGCGTTTGGAAATTGCTCCCAAGAATGAACCAGACTTGTGGAGGTCTACCATTTTTTCCTGAGGTCTTGGCTGATTTGTTTTATTTTCCCATGATGTGAAGCAAAGAGGCACAGAGTTTGAAGGTAGGCCTTGAAATACATCCACAGGTACACCTCCAATTGACTCAAATGATGTCAATTAGCCTATCAGAAGCTTCTAATGCCATGACATCATTTTCTGGAATTTTTCCAAGCTGTTTAAAGGCACAGTCAACTTAGGTGTATGTAAACTTCTGACCCACTGGAATTGTGATACAGTAAATTATAAGTGAAATTATCTGTCTGTAAACAATTGTTGGAAATATGACTTGTGTCATGCACAAAGTAGATGTCCTAACAGACTTGCCAAAACTATAGTTTGTTAACAAGACATTTGTGGAGTGGTTGAAAAACAAGTTATAATGACTCCAACCTAAGTGTATGTAAACTTCCGACTTCAAGCTGTATATACAGTGGGGGGAAAAGTATTTAGTCAGCCACCAATTGTGCAAGTTCTCCCACTTAAAAAAGATGAGAGAGGCCTGTAATTTTCATCATAGGTACACGTCAACTATGACAGACAAAATGAGAAAACAAATTCCAGAAAATCACATTGTAGGATTTTTAATGAATTTATTTCATTCACTAGGTCCCCCCGTGTGGTTCTGGGATTTTTGCTCACCGTTCTTGTGATCATTTTGACCCCACGGGGTGAGATCTTGCGTGGAGCCCCAGATCGAGGGAGATTATCAGTGGTCTTGTATGTCTTCCATTTCCTAATAATTGCTCCCACAGTTGATTTCTTCAAACCAAGCTGCTTACCTATTGCAGATTCAGTCTTCCCAGCCTGGTGCAGGTCTACAATTTTGTTTCTGGTGTCCTTTGACAGCTCTTTAGTCTTGGCCATAGTGGAGTTTGGAGTGTGACTGTTTGAGGTTGTGGACAGGTGTCTTTTATACTGATAACAAGTTCAAACAGGTGCCATTAATACAGGTAACGAGTGGAGGACAGAGGAGCCTCTTAAAGAAGAAGTTACAGGTCTGTGAGACCCCAGAAATCTTGCTTGTTTGTAGGTGACCAAATACTTATTTTCCACCATAATTTGCAAATAAATTCAGAAAAAAATCCTAGCAATGTGATTTTCTGGAATTTGTTTTCTCAATTTGTCTGTCATAGTTGACGTGTACCTATGATGAAAATTACAGGCCTCTCTCATCTTTTTAAGTGGGAGAACTTGCACAATTGGTGGCTGACTAAATACTTTTTTTCCCCACTGTATAAATATAATATTATTATATATATAAGGGGGAGTTTGATACACTGCCGATTTTGCAGGTTTTCCTACTTACAAAGCATGTAGAGGTCTGTAATTGTTATCATAGGTACACTTCAACTGTGAGAGACGGAATCTAAAACAAAAATCCAGAAAATCACATTGTATGATTTTTAAGTAATTAATTTGCATTTTATTGCATGACATAAGGGGGCCTTGCGTGCGCTGCATGATTTTAATCCATGACGGCGTAGTGTGTTACTAATGGTTTTCTTTGAGACTGTGGTCCTAGCTCTCTTCAGGTCATTGACCAGGTCCTGCCGTGTAGTTCTGGGCTGATCCCTCACCTTCCTCATGATCATTGATGCCCCACGAGGTGAGATCTTGCATGGAGCCCCCCAGACCGAGGGTGATTGACCGTCATCTTGAACTTCTTCCATTTTCTAATAATTGCGCCAACAGTTGTTGCCTTCTCACCAAGCTGCTTGCCTATTGTCCTGTAGCCCATCCCAGCCTTGTGCAGGTCTACAATTGTATCCCTGATGTCCTTACACCGCTCTCTGGTCTTGGCCATTGTAGAGAGGTTGGAGTCTGTTTGATTGAGTGTGTGGACAGGTGTCTTTTATACAGGTAACGAGTTGAAACAGGTGCAGTTAATACAGGTAATGAGTGGAGAACAGGAGGGCTTCTTAAAGAAAAACTAACAGGTCTGTGAGAGCCGGAATTCTTACTGGTTGGTAGGTGATCAAATACTTATGTCATGCAATAAAATGCAAATTAATTACTTAAAAATCATATAATGTGTCTCTCACAGTTGAAGTGTACCTATGATAAAAATTACAGACCTCTACATGTTTGTAAGTAGGAAAACCTGCTAAATCGGCAGTGTATCAAATACTTGTTCTCCCCACTGTATATATATATATAAATTATATAGCCTACTACTGTTATTTTATTTTACTGCTGCTCTTTAATAATTTGCAATTTTTTATTTATCTATTTTTTTCTTTAAAACTGCATTGTTGGTTAAGGGCTTGTAAGTAAGCATTTCACTGTAATGTCTACACCTGTTGTATTTGGTGCATGTGGCAATAATAACATTTGATTTGATTTGATCCTCTGGTGGCTCTCCACCTGTTTGGGGAAAATGAAATCTTTCTCACAGAACAAACACGGGATGTGCTTCTCTTTTATGCCGCCTCCTTTACTGATTCCGTTTGTACTACTGTCATTTGTCAATGGGCTTGTATAGCCATTTAGTGTTGAGGAACTGGCATTGTCTGAGGTCTGGTTTAACATTAGGAGAGTGTGAGGAGGATGAAGGCCAGGGAGTGTCTGTGTTGTCACAGGGTCCATGTTCCAGTTGATAGATCCTATAGAAGGCAGGCTGAAGGATTTTTTTTCACAATAATCTCTCGTGACCCCACCCCACCCCAAATATAATGACACAACCTTAAAATCAGTGTATTTTACATCAACAAATAACTTGAAATTCATTACATTTTCATCTCTTAACAAAATGAAAAGAAACCAATAAATACATTTACTCATTAAAATTGTATTTTTCAAATTATCTTTCTCAAAAATGTTTGTATATTGTCCCATACAATAAACTGTACTCTTTTTTGTTCAAAAAACGAATACAAAAAATTCATTTAACAACAAATATTGGCGACCCCACTTCAGTTGTTAGGGGGTTAACCTGAGGCGCCATCAGTCTCTCTGAATCACTACTAGGACGGAGTCTGTGTCCATTCTCTCCAGCCACATACGGACACATCCCCGTCCCCGCAGACCAAATCTACACCTTGCCCTGGTGTCAGCCAGTCTGTTGTCATGGAGACTAAGATTAGGGATGGGCACGTTATTAGAATATTTGAATATTAGATTACTTGGGAAAGTATTCATTTTTGAGATAAAAAAAATCTAGGTCTATTTTAACAATAAAAAGGCTTTGTCTAAAATGAAATACAATTATTTACGTGATATTGCTACATTGCCTACAATGATAGACCATTACATAAAAAATATACACTACCAGATAAAAGTATGGACACACCTAATAATTCAAGGGTTTTTCTTTATTTTTACTATTTTTTACATTGTGACAAGGTAGGGAGGTATACAGAAGATAGCCCTATTTGGTAAAAAAACAAGTCCATATTATGGCAAGAACAGCTCAAATAAGCAAAGAGAAACGGCAGTCCATCATTACTTTAAGACATGAAGGTCAGTCAATACGGAACATTTCAAGAGCTTTGAAAGTTTCTTCAAGTGCAGTCAAAAAAACCATCAGGTACTATGATGAAACTGTCTCTCATGAGGACCGCCACAGGAATGGAAGACCCAGAGTTTACTCTGCTGCAGAGGATAAGTTCATTAGAGTTACCAGCCTCAGAAATTGCAGCCAAAAATAAATGCTTCACATAGTTCAAGTCACAGACACATCTCAACATCAACTGTTCAGAGGGGACTGTGTGAATCAGGCCTTCATGGTCGAATTCCTGCAAAGAAACCACTACTAAAGGACACCAATAATAAGAAGAGACATGCTTGGGCCAACAAACACGAGCAAAGGACATTAGACCGGTGGAAATGTGTCCTTTGGTCTGGAGTCCAAATTGGAGATTTTTGGTTCCAAACGCTGTGTCTTTGTGAGACACGGTGTGGGTGAACGAATGATCTCTGCATGTGTAGTTCCCACCGTAAAGCATGGAGGAGGAGGTGGCCTCCCGAGTGGCGCAGTGGTCTAAGGCACTGCATCGCAGTGCTAGCTGTGCCACTAGAGAATCTGGTTCAAATCCAGGCTCTGTTGTAGCCGGCCGTAGGGGGCCAGTATGAAAAAATTAAATAATAATGTGTGCACTCACTAACTGTAAGTCACTCTGGATAAGAGCGTCTGCTAAATGACTAAAATGTAAATGTAAAAATGTATTATGGTGTGGGGATGCTTTGCTGGTGACAATGTCTGTGATTTATTTAGAATTCAAGGCACACTTAACCAGCATGGCTACCACAGCATTCTACAGCGATACACCATCCCATCTGGTTTGGGCTTAGTGGGACTATCATTTGTTTTTTAACAGGACAATGACCCAACACACCTCCAGGCTGTGTTAGGGCTATTTTACCAAGAAGGAGAGTGATGGAGTGCTGCATCAGATGACCTGGCCTCCACAATCCCCCGACCTCAACCCAATTGAGATGGTTTGGGATGAGTTGGACGGCAGAGTGAAGGAAAAGCAGCCAACAAGTGCTCAGCAAATGTGGGAACTCCTTCAAGACTGTTGGAAAAGCATTCCAGGTGAAGCTGTTTGAGACAATGCCAAGAGTGTGAAAAGCAGTCATCAAGGCAAAGGGTGGCTATTTGAAGAATCTCTATTTTGATTTGTTCAACACTTTTTGGTTACTACATATGTGTTATTTCATAGTTCTGATGTCTTCACTATTATTCTACAATGTAGAAAATAGTAAAAATAAAGAAAAACCCTTGAATGAGTAGGTGTGTCCAAACTTTTGACTTGTACTGTATATACGTTTTTTTATGAGTGCGCCCTATAAAAAAGACAGACCGGTAGACCACACACACGTTTCACAGGTGTAGCTTGTTGTTATTGTCATAAATCAAAGCGGCGCTACATTCTGAGGCTCCAGAATAAAAATTACATAATTAAGTTGGCTAAATGAGGAGTAGGCTACACTGATCATCCAACAGGTAGGCTGTTGTTTCATATGAATAGAGTTGTAGACAAGTACAGGGAGCGCAGCAAAATAGCTTCAATTGGCCTTGCTGCTTAGCTAACTTAGCTGACTGCTGTAGCTAGCTAGCTTTATACAAACGATTTGATGCAGTCAGATAGGCACTACCAGATGGGTATGATAGATAACCTGTGTCAGCAACAAGTTTGTCTAACCAGCGCTGAGTCTGTTTGGCTATTTTCTCTCTCTCTCTCTCTCTCTCCATACCAGACACATAGACTGTCACACACACAGGCCCCTGCTCCTCTCTCGCCCCTCCCTCACCCTTCTCCCAGAAACAAGCAGAGCGCAGCGAACTGGCAAGTCTCCTTTTAAGTTAAAAAAAATATAGATGTTTTATTTAAAACACATTTTTTTTCGCTATCCACATATTCAAAAAAAATATCATGATATTATTTGAATAGTGAAATCATTTCAAATGCCCATTCCTAACTAAGATCGGATGTTGTTTTGTGTTTGACTGACTGTTTCTGGTTAACAGTGTTTTTTCCCAGCCCAGAGTTGAGGATGCTGTCCCATCTACTGACCTCCACTATGTCGGTCCTTGCCTGTTCGGTGATGTTGTCCCCCGGGCCCCTGGCTGCACCGGCCTGGTTCTGGGAATCCAAGATGGCCGCCCAGTCTTCTCTGTTAGCCTCCAGCCAACCACCTACAGGAAGATGTTACAAAATAGACTTTACAAACATGGCAGAGAACTCTACATATGAAGATTTTTTAAATGTATTACCAGATCATTTTCATACATTATAATGTGCATCCTGTACAGGTGCATCCTGTTTCCATTGATCATCCTTGAGATGTTTCTACAACTTGATTGGAGTCCACCTGTGGTAAATTCAATTGATTGGACATGATCTGTCTATTTAAGGTCCAACAGTTGACAGTGCATGTCAGAGCAAAAACCAAGTCATGAGGTCGAAGGAATTGTCCGTAGAGCTCCGAGACAGGATTGTGTCGAGGCACAGATCTGGGGAAGTGTACCAAAAAATGTCTGCAGCATTGAAGGTCCCCAATGACACAGTGGCCTCTATCATTCTTAAATGGAAGATGTTTGGAACTACCAAGACTCTTCCTAGAACTGGCCGCCCGGCCAAACTGAGCAATCGGGGGAGAAGGGCCTTGGTCAGGGAAGTGACCAAGAACCAGATGGTCACTCTGACAGTACTCCAGAGTTCCTCTGTGGCGATGGGAGAACCTTCCAGAAGAACAACCATCTCTGCAGCACTCCACCAATGAGGCCTTTATGGTAGAGTGGCCAGACGGAAGCCACTCCTCAGGAAAAGGCACATGACAGCCTGCTTGGAGTTTGCCAAAAGGCACCTAAAGGACTCTCAGACCATGAGAAACAAGATTCCCTGGTTTGATGAAACCAAGATTGAACTCTTTGGCCTGAATGCCAAGCGTCGCGTCTGGAGGAAACCAGGCACCGCTCATCACCTGGCCAATACCATCCCTACGGTGAAGCATGGGGTGGCGCATCATGCTGTGGGGGATGTTTTTCAGCGGCAGGGACTGGGAGACTAGTCAGGATCGAGGGAAAGATGAACGGAGCAAAGTACAGAGAGAGCCTTGATGAAAACCTGCTCCAGAGCACTCAGGACCTCAGACTGGGGCGAAGGTTCACCTTCCAGCAGGACAACGACCCTAAGCCACAGCCAAGACAACGCAGGAGTGGCTTTGGGACAAGTCTCTGAATGTCCTTGAGTGGCCCAGCCAGAGCCCGGACTTGAACCAAATCAAACATCTCTGAAGAGACCTGAATATAGCTGTGCAGCAACGCTCCCCATCCAACCTGACAGAGCTTGAGAGGATCTGCAGAGAAGAATGGGAGAAACTCCCCAAATACAGGTGTGCCAAGCTTGTAGTGTCATACCCAAGAAGACTCAAGGCTGTAATAGCTGCCAAAGGTGCTTCAACAAAGTACTGAGTAAAGGGTCTGAATACGTATGTAAATGTAATATTTAAACAACAACAAAATATATATATTTGCAAACATTTCTAAACGTGTTTCTGCTTTGTCATTATGGGGTATAATGTGTAGATTGATGAGGTGAAAAAATAATTTCATCCATTTTAGAATAAGGCTGTAATATAACAAAATGTAGAAAAGGTGAAGGGGTCTGAGTACTTTCTGAGTGCACTGTATGTCTCCCTTACCTTGCTCCCCCATCTTTAGTCCACTCAGCAGGTCAATGCTCTCTGGTCCGTCTTCTATTGTCTCCTCTTTGACTAGTAGCAGATCAGGCTTCCCATCCTCCATGTCTACTGACTGTAAGAGATACAGAGTGAGAGGATGTTGGATCAAGAAATCTGATATGAGCACCCTGCTATGGAGCATCTTCTGATTGAGCAATGAGGGATTGCTATGAGTATTATGCAAACATGGTAGTTGATTTGATTGCTTGACACCCTTTAATGGTTTGATAATTTAAAGGCATGGTCCCACACTTTAAGGTCAACTGCCCCTTAGAACCAACTTCTCTGGTTTTAAACGGCCTATGTGGCATCGATATGACTCAGAAACATTAATTATAGTCTTGAAATTGACTACAAAGTGTAAATATGATAATTCTGGTCATAGAGTCAGTCTCGTCCCAAAAGTGAGTTTTGTTAGAGAGTTGGTCACCACTTACTGGAGGGTTGGTAT